>NC_085140.1:301877462-302148084 GCF_024139115.2 Armigeres subalbatus | reverse complement strand
CGCGTTTATGCCTATCTAGATGGGCTTTATTTTCATTCCAAATGTTGTTGAGAAAAAATTTACGTTTCAAGTTTATTAACATTATTTTTGGATATGTCCAAGTCTATTTAATGGCATGATTATAATTCAAGCATCATTTAAACAAATGTTATGAGGAGAGATACGCCACTTGTTGTCATTTTAATCCATTCTAAAACGACGCACATAAACGATGCTCATTGAAGGACATGAGACATTTCCATCTTGTCAATTTCTTCGCAATTCCAAGATATTTGTCAGTTTCTGATTGGTGTTTATTTTACGATGAACCACTCAGCATATCATTTTCAAAAGTCGTAGGAATTCTTTCATAATATTGGAATATTTTATATTTCCTTTTATAATATCTATCTAGTACGAATGAAGGTTTATACAACAATTGAAAATAAAATGTTCTGTGATTTAATGCTGATGCTTCATTTAATAATTTCTTCCGCAGAAAGTCGATCAAAATTAGAAGATGATTCTCAAAAGTTATTTCTTGCCTATGGTTTTTTATATGATATTTTCGTTAACTCCGGTGGTATTTTACAGAATTGCAAAAGAAAACGAAGAAACTT
Organism: Armigeres subalbatus; assembly: GCF_024139115.2. Classification (NCBI taxonomy): domain Eukaryota; kingdom Metazoa; phylum Arthropoda; class Insecta; order Diptera; family Culicidae; genus Armigeres; species Armigeres subalbatus. The sequence goes on along the minus strand of NC_085140.1, from coordinate 302,147,485 downwards.
CCTAAAGAAATTTCCACAAGGACCCTATGATGATCCTTGTATATATTCCTGTAAATAAATTTCCACAGCGTAAAGAGGATTTCTGCAGCATTAAAACCCGAAAAATTATAAAGATTATATAGGAGGAGGTTCCTGGAGCGGTGACCGCAGGAATGACTATAGAAAATCGAAAGAATACCGTCTTGAATTTAAAAAGAGTTATAGCGATGGTCACAGATATTTCTTTAATAAGTGCTCAAAAATTGAACCGGAGTTTTCCGCAGGAAGTCACTAATCAATTTCTGCAAGAATTTCTAGCGATTTCGTAGGAATCATGAAGGATTTCTGCAAGTAAGTGAAGATATTCCGCAGGTTATTTGTGGAGAATTTACTTGAACTCACGACAAAATTCTGAATGAATTACAAAATAGTTTCCCAGGGAATTTTTGTAAGAATACTCGGAGAAATTTCGACAGATATTCTCGGAAGAATTTTCTCAGACAATTTTGGAGCGACTTCTGCACTTCAGCAGATCCAAGGGCAGTTGAATTCGGCAAACATTCCCATGAAAATTTCCGAGGATGACCCGCAGAAATCTTTGGGATGAATCGGCGCACGAAAAATGAATTTCTACAGGAGTTCTCGGAGTTTTTAAATGAAATTCCAGTAAGAATTAGAAAAGCTTGTTATAAGAATTGAAGGAGAAATAACGGACTAATTTCTGTTGGACTTTACGCAAATTATTCTGCCGTATTTCCGAAGAAATTTCTTCTGAAATTTCTAAAAATATTCCTCTGGAATTTTGAAGGAATTTACACTTGATTCTGACTTAAAATCAACGGAGCTTGAGCAACTATGTTAGATTTTGTATTATTTGTTTCTTGATATGAATTCATTTGTTTCAGAAGTTTTTTTAAAACGGAGTTTCATTGTCTAATTCCTGAATATCTAAGCAAGTTTGTCTTGTGACAAACTTCAACAAAGCTGCCTAATTAATTACTTTAAAGAAAATTGCGGTTTTCAGATATTTTAATATTTGGCACGTTTATCTTTAATCAATTATGATCAAATCTCCTTAACATTCATTTGTAATAAACGTACCTTGTGCAGAATTAAAAGTTCTATCAACAAAAAAAACTGATAATAACGGAACAAATCATGCCAAAGCATCATCTAATCCAAAAGCGGTGCTTATGCAAATAGTTTTGACTGTTTAGTTCTTGTTCTCTTGGATTCAGTACATTCTAGTGGCGAATAAGGCCATTTAGAAGGGTTATATTTACTGCCGGTTTATTAGTCCCATTAGAATTTTGATACAAAATGTGTTGCAGTTTTAAATCATATTTAAAATCAGTAATAATTGTAAAAAAGAAATTTTTGAGAAGACGCTCAGAAGACAGAAGACATTTAACGTGTATTTGCTTAGAATTTATATCTGGATCCGCGGATTTGGCGGAATGGTTTCATGTCGCGCGGAAATGGCGTGGATTTGAATTTAGTCGGCGCGGATTTGGCGCGGAAAATATTTCAGGATCTCGTAAATTCCTCGTTAAGAGTTGATATTATTTCACCGTGAAATTTACCCATTTTTGTAAAAGTGCCTCTACCCATTAAAATAGGAAAAGGCACTTTGTGAGAAAATGGGTGAATTTTCATGATGGGAATAATATCAAAATAACAGAGTTCATTGATGGGTAAAGTGATTCAACCGTGTAAGGATTTTACAAAGAAACGTTTAGGAATAGGATTTGGGAATCTTTTAGGAATCCATAAGATAAAGAATTGTTTACAGATTCCATGGGAATCTTTGAGGATTCCATGAAGTATTTTAGAGATTCCATGTGGATTGTTCAGATTCCATTAGGAATTCTTCAGATATTCTACTGAAATCCGTTAGGATTTCATGAAAATCTTAGGATTCCTTGGAGACTCATTTGGGATTCCTTTGAATACTTCAGGCACAGAGTAAACAGAATTCTAACTTAAGTCTCACTTAATACATTCACATGGTGGATTCATTTTGTGTGGTCTATCCAGCTACTGATGGCGTCTTCAGCGATTTCTTGTGTTGTGACTGCCATCTGATTGCTGCTTGTTCAAACACATGAATTTAGAATTGGGCGATAATGATTCCGTGACGATGATTTCGATTGCATTTTGTGAGACGATTTCAGTGAGACGTCTGTTTCTTCGGCTTCAGATTCCATGAAGAATCATTTAGGATTCTAAGAGGAATCATTAGATTCTATGAGGAATCATTTAGGATTCCATGAAATCCTTGAAGACTCGCTCGCGATTCGATGGAAAATTCTTTAATATTCTTAAATGAGAAAACCTTTAGGTGTTCCATGGGAACTTTAGGAATATTTTGAGAAATCTTTTACGAGTTACATGGAGAATCCTTTAGAGATGCCATGGGGATTCCTTTAGGACTTTGGGGATTCTATTAGGATTCATTAGGATTCCATTAAGATTTTTTAGGATTCCATAGGGAACCCTTAAGAGATTACAGAGAAACCTTTAGTGATCCTATAAAAAAATTTAAGGGATTCCATGGTAATATTTTAGATATTACATAAAAATCGTTTAAGTATTCCACAGGGAATCTTTTTAGGATTCCATGGAAATATTTTAGGATTCCATGTGGACTCCTTTCAGGGATTCCATTAGGAATACTTTCAATGGAGAATTCAATGGAGATTCCATTAGAAAACCTTGAGAGCTCGCTTCAGGGATTCCATGGGAAATCCTTTAGGGATTCCATTACGATTCCCTTAGGGATTTCGTGAAAGATCTTTAGGATTCCACGAGGAAGGCTTTTAGGATTCCATGAAGAATTCTTTACGGATTCCTTAGGAAATCCTTAACGATTTTACGAAGAAACCTTTAGGGATCCAATGGGATTTTTTGGGGATTCCATGAAAATCTTTTAGGATTTCATAAGGAATTGTTATGGATTCCAAGAATCCTTTAGGATTCTATATTCTATGCAATTCTTTAAGGATTCCATGGACATGTTTTAGCGATTCTATGTGACTCTTCAGCGATTCATTAGAAATACTTCAGGTATTCTACGGAAATCCTTTGGGGATTCAATTGAAAATCCTTCAGGGATACCTTGAGACTCTTTTGGGATTCCTTAAGGAATATTTCAGGATTTTTCTTTTAGCGATCTTTTAGGGATCCCATTTGGAATCCATTAGATGAGGAATCTACTAGGATTCAGATTGCTTTAGGGATCTGATTAGCATCCTTCGAGGATTCCATGAGGAACTTTAGAGTTCCATGGAAAACTTTGAGGGCTTCCTAAGGATTCCAAGGGATCTTTAGCGATTTTAAAGAATACTTTTGGAATTCTATGAAAATTCCTTTGGTATTCCATGCGAAATTTTTAGGATTTCGTAGAGAACCTTAGAGATTTCTTGGGAATACCTAGGGTATTAGAGGAATCCTTTTGAAGTCTCTATTGATTAACTAAAGGATTTTCCATGGAGTCTCTAAATGTTTTCCCATGGAATTCTAAAGAAATCCACATGGAATCGTTAACATTCATTAAAGATTCCCATGAAAGCCCTAAAGATTCCCTTGAAATCCTAAAGGATTTCTCATGGAATTCAAGATTCTACATGAAATTCTTTAAGATTCCCCATGACATCCATTCTAATTTGCATCCTAAATATACCCCATGAAAACTGAAGGATTCTCATGGAATCAACAAAGGATTTTCATGGATTCATAAAGGATTTCAAGGAATCGCTAAAGGATTCCCTATGCAATCCCTAATAGATTTGCCCTGAATCTCTAAAGATTTCCACTGAAATCCCTAAAGGATTTCCACTGAAACCCCTAAAGGATTTCCACTGAAAGCAATACGTAAATTGAAACGAAGTACATCAGAACGTTTTATGATAAAACTAATTTTCAAATAAACTTCCATAGATTTTTCTTACGAAATTTTCACCTAAAACTAAATCCGCGCCAAATCCGCGCGAAACCCTAAAATCAGTTATGTAATTCCGCGCCAAATCCACTGAAAACCGCGAAAATCGCGTTAGAAAATCGCTTGAACTATCCGCGTAGTCATGTAACAACCCCTGTAACAGAGTACCCATTAATAGTGTAGAAATGATCTAAACCGTGTAAAGGAGTTTCCTATGGGAATCCTTAAAATTCTTCATGAAATCCCTCAAATGATTCCTCTTAGAATCCTCAAAAAAGAATCCCTCATGAAATACCTAAAGGAATCTCTAAAGGATTCCTCATAATATCACTAAAGAATTCCTCACGGAATCCATTACTGATTATTATCCAGGAAAATCTTCAAAAGAATTCCTCATAGTTCGCCTGTAAAATCCTACTACCAAGATTCCTGAAGGATTCTCCCACAAAATCTGGTAAAAGAATTCTCCATGAAATTTCTTAAAGGTCCCGGAAAGGTTCCGGAATCTCTAAAGAGGATTCTGATTCCATGTATTGCCTAAAAAGCAGGCTTTGTGAAATGTCATCTGTATGTCATTTGACTAATTTGTTCATAACTTTCTTTTAGAAGCTAAACTTATTGCATAATTTTAAGTATGTACACTCCCATAACCGCTAGAAGTATAGGGCTTATATTTTGTCTAATGGTACATTTGCTCTAAATATAACATTCTTTGGCTGGAGAGTAGAAAACTCTCCAAGAAGCTGCTTCCAGCTGTGGGGTCAGTCTTTGACATAATGTCATTTTAGAATGACATTTGCCTCCCACCTTTGCCCCAGATATACATGATTTACAGCAATGTCTTGTTATAGACAAAGTTGAAGAAACACATTTAAGAGCTATAAGTTCGTCGCCATACATCCATTAATTGATAGCTACCTTCTAGGAAAAAAGTTCTGGGAAAATTATACAAACGAATGCAAAATGACATTTTGTACAACACTAACCTAAAGTATTCGGTTCAGAACCTCCGAATGGATTCAGTTCGAGATACGTTTCTGGATTCCCAAGAAGTATTCCAGAAAACATTCCATTTGCAATCTCCAACAATTTTTTATCAGGAAAAGCAGAAGCGATTTCCAGAACTATTTTCTTTGCAATTCCATCTAAGATTTTGGTTTGTAATCCTAGGAAAAATTCAATTGCCAAGATCGTATTCATCTTTAAAATACCAGAAGAATTCCGTTCAAAACCCCAGAAAACCATTAAAAAAGTCCAATCATTCCGTTCTGAATATGAGTCCGAATATTTAACATAATTTATCGCATTCCAAAAGGATTTCATACGATATTTTCAGAAAGATTCTCTTCACAATCAGACTGATTCACTCTACAGAATTCCATAGAAACGATTCTATTCAAATTTCTAGAAGGGTTCCGTTCAAACTTCTAAAACATTTTCTTTTTAGAATGTTATTGTAAACCCAGAACTATTACGTTTCTGAAATTCCGCGACACCTTCACATGTAATCCCCAGAGGGGATGCCGTTTCGAAATCATTCAAATGTTTGTAAAATCCACTGAGACATCTGATTTAAAGATGTCGTTTGGTATCCCAGGAGGAAACTTTTAAAAACATAAGAAATTCCAAATTTCGATATACCTAGGAAAGATTTCTGTTTAGAACACACTAGAAATATTTTCGTTTAGAATCGAATATGTTTAAAAAAATCATTCAAAGATCTAGCTAAGTTCTGACTTACGTTACATCCGGTAAGCATCCTCCTAGGGAATTTCTAAGACATCAATGCAACCCGATCCTTTTCAATTGTGCAGGATTGCTTTAACTTCGGCTCATTCATCCCGGTATATTGCTCAAGTAGAACTTATGTCGTGACTGTATTCAGGAAACCCATTTTCAGATTTTATTCTGGCAATAATTGTTTCAAAGTTACCGTGCGTATGTTGTTGTTGACTCTGAATAGAAATATGGGATAAGCAAAATTAAGCTCTTTCAAAATTTTCTATATATATGTATATATAAACTTACCAGAATAGATTATTACAAACTTTTATCAGCATTAAAAGTTGTAACTCAGAGAAAATGGTGTTTTGATTTGAGGGGAAATGGTAAGGTGAGATATGCGCAGCAGGAAGAAGTGAACGACCAGGAACACGACTTACAGTTTCTTTGTAGTTGGCATCCAGTAGTTATATGAACCATTCAGAAATGTGAAAGACACTGTAGAGAGCCATAATTTATAGTCTGAAGAAGTGAATAAGAAATAAAATATAACTATTTCAAAATTAAATAGGGTAAAAGGATCAATAGTAGATCTTCCAAGTAGCGGTATTTTTGGCACTTTATGTCTTAGGCAGAGGAAATTTCCAACATATTAAATGGAATGATGAATTGACCATCCATCATTATCATATAAAATATCTAAGGGGAGTAATGATGGGAGCTTTTGGCAGGTTTTGTTATATTATTTGTCAGGGGGTTTTGTATGACTGGTTTTTATATGCTCAAATTTGGCCTGAAGACATTCTTTTGCATATCAAAGAATATTATTTTTATTTTATTGAATGGTTTTATTGAATGTTATCAAAAACACTGATACGGACACTTGAGATACAACTGCAGAGATTTGGTTCTACCTTTCAAACTGCGTATAATACAATTTCTGTTGCCATGAGCATTTAAATTTACGATTGTAATTGGACAGAATTAGGAAAAAGTTTTTCTAAAAAACCCTAGGATCTGATGTGATTTAGCAATCTAATATCACAGTGTCTGAGCATGGAGGATTCGATGAAGGAGAGAGATTTGCTGATATCAATGACAGGGAGTTCCAAAACTTCCGTGCTGTTTTTCAGTTGACCTGAACTCTATCGATAGTTACTTACTCCAGTGACTTCCGGTGTAAGTTCTTTCAGTTGGGTAGAATGGATCAAAAGTTGTGTATATCACTTTTAACAACTTTATTTTGTTTACAACACCACTAGAAGGCGTTTCCGATGGGACTTTGCACAATCACCCCATACAGGTGAGCCATAAACCATAATGGAGCTTCAAGTATACATTTTGAAAATAAGTATTTTGTTTTTGAGCTCAGCGGCTTGGAACGACGATTGATGAGCGAGAACAGAGAGCGAGGATTGCTTTATCCAGTTTTTGTAGTAGCATAATCAATGTGTTTGCTGAAAGGTGAGTTTGGAATCGTATATAATTCACAGGTAATTGGTAAGCTCTTCATTCGTCCAGGGTGCGATGATAGGCCATTTATCAGATACGGTGGTACTCAGAAGATTCCGCGCTGCTCTTTTTTGGTAAAAAAAGATAGTCTGGGTTTTGGTGGCATTGATCTTTAAATCCTCCACTTGGCGTTGAAAAATCCCTGCAAAGGCTGTTTTGTGCATTCCTGTAGTTTGGTCACACGATTATTTCCGGGATCTTTATCCTGAAGGCAAGGTATGCTGTGTCATCTATGCAAAAAATGCATACACTACTCCGTCTACTTTTTTTAAATATAAACATCTCAGCTGTGATATATATTGTACAAGGTAGGACTCAAGACCCAGGAACCTTGTGGAACCACCGAATGGAATCCGGTGTGTAGTAGATAGTGGAAGCCACTGACCGCAACTGCGGGAAATGTTCTGGAGGACAAGAACGAATGGACTATTTTTACGATATATAGTGGACAATTAGATTGATGCAGTTTGTACACAACTGCCTGCTGCCGAACTGAATCGTAGGCTTTCTCCACGTCCAAAAGCACCATTCCGGTTGACCTACCAGCAGAAAGATTTTGCTGGATTTCTTTTTTGATTCGGACTAGTTGATGAGCAGTGGAGTGTCCTTTTCTGAATCCGAATTGTTCGTGTGGAACAATAACATCGGTTTCCAAATGACGGTTCAATCTGGATAAGACCACCCTTTCCAAGATTTTGCTGGGACCACTCAATAAGCTGATTGGGCGATAGTTTCCAGGTGAAGTGATGTCTTTGTTCTTCCAAAAGCAATAACCGATGCATGTTTCCATTTCACTGGAAAGTAGCATAGCTTGAGACACGCGTTGAGGATCTTTGTTAATAGAATAAGTCCTTTTCTAGGAAAATGTTTTAGTAGTACGTTCCTGATTCTATCGAGACCGGGAGCTTTTTTTGTTTTAATGGCACGACTTACAGTTCCTTTGTAGTTGGCATCGTAGTTATGAACCATTCGAAATGAAGACACTGTAGAGGCCACTATAGTCTGAAGAAGTGAATAAAAATAAATATAACTATTTAAAATTAAATAGGGTAAAAGGATCAATAGTAGATCTTCTAGTAGCGGTATTTTGCACTTTATGTCTTAGGCGAGGAAATTTCCAACATATTAAATGGAATGATGAATGACCATCATCATTATCATAAAAATATCTAGTGTAATGAGGGCTTTGGCAGGTTTGTTATATTATTGTCAGGGGGTTTTTATGACTGGTTTTTATGCTCAAATTTGGCCTGAACATTCTTTGTATATCAAAGAATATTGTGGCCAAATTTCATAAAAATCGGTCGACAAAACCCTCCCTGCCAATAATAGAACAAAACCTGCCAAAGCTGTCTGTTCTAATAAAAAGTTTTACAAATACACGACGTTATTCTTCGAAATTGACATTTGAAAATCTGATTGAACTCACCCTGGGGTCTATAATAGTTAATTGCTTTCCTGTAATTGACTTTAAATTTGATTTCCATATTCCGTTTCGGGTTCTCTACTCACTAGAGAAATCGATGCAGCACCCGGCAAACAAATTTTGGTCGTTCTTCGGAATCGCGTCGCGGAGCAAATGATTGGCATGTCGTTCGACTGACCTACAGTAAACAAATTTTAAACCCAACACAACCGGATCAGTGCAGGATCACTCAACTAGCTTTCGCAATATCGACCCTCAGCTTCAACGGCGTTGCACAGGACTATTTCTTCGCCGAAATCCGTCTCGAAAAGACGGTCCTGTTTGTCAACACATAGTATTGCTTGTACCGCTGGCAGTTTCGAACTAGCGTGGCAACGATCACTTCCGGTAGCATGTAAATGGCTGCAATTCATCGAAGCCTGTCCAAGGGTTAGCACCGGACTTTGATCTCTCGTTGTTTAGTTTCTCGACCAGCGGAAACGTAAACAAACCGGTTTCAAGTTCGGTTTTACCCGAGTCAGCGTCATTGCTGCTTTAGTTTTGCGTCGGATTTGAATTGGCACTTTTGTATCCCCGTAAGTTTCCTTCGTTGCATGCTGTCCCATGGCCTGCAACGACTGCAAACTAAGTTGGGCACAACAGGTGAATGACGTGGTGAAGAAGGTGTATAACACTCTGAGGACATTCATGCGATTTGTCTCTGTGCTCTCAAAACAAACAAAACGAAGGCTAGTGAAAGCCGTAATAGTGCCATTCTTCACCTGCTGCTATGTAAATGTATACTACCCGGGTCTGTCTGCTGCGCTCAAAGAGCACCTCCATCGTTGCTTTAAGTCAGCTATCCGTTTCATCCACCGCCTTCGTCATCGAGACACGACTGCAGCATAACGGAAAGAAATTCTTGGGCACGATATACCGCCCAACTATACCGATTCCAGATTAGTGGCTTTATGAAAACGGCTATCGACGGAACGCTACCCGGATACGATCACAGCTGGAATGCATAAGAGGTGTCAACATCTCTCGACATAGTACATCTAGCAGGAAAAGTGTGCTAGTGTATGGACCATCGTGTTGGAATAAGCTGCCAACGGTGAAGCGGAAAAGTCGGACATACGCCGTGAGGAGATGGCTGTAAATCAAGTGATCCAGATATATACAATTTATTTTTCCATCCTATTTTTTGTTAATCCTACCTGTAAATTTCCAGCACTTTTTCCTTGACCTGATGCACATTGTAAATAAACAGATTTTCGTAGATACCAATAAAAATTACAAACGCAAACCAAAAATAATTTAATTATTGAAAACCGGAAAAGAAAAACAAAACTTTTGACAAACGTCGAGGAAAAACAAAAACAAATTCATTTGTCAGTTATGCACGGTGAAAAGGATATGCTCAAAAGTTGACAGATTATAGCGTGTGACTTAGTGTCTTTTCAACTGTATACCTAGAACTCTACACACCGATGGAGACTTCAAGCGCAACACGCAAAAAATCCGAGTGTCTCGTCCCGGTTATTAGTTCCTGCCACAGAGGTGGCAACTATCGCCAAGCTCAAAAGAGAAAGCTTTCATTCACAGCGCACTATGGTCCAGGATACAGATTTACGCGGAAAGATGCATTTTACGCCAAAACTAGATTTTTCAGAAAAAACTGTTGTTCTACAAAATTGTTCGAAATAGTAAGGCCATCATTATGGTTCTACCAAAAATAGGGTATCATATAAAAAAAATTAGAAAATATTTTTATTTCTCGGAATATTGACATGTTACATTCTACAAAGTTGTAGCGTAGCTTATTCCAATCAATTTTGCTAAAAAAACTTTTTCTGTAGCTCTTAAGTTGGCTGATTTAGAGCAATTTTACCTAATTGGATTAGGGTGTACCTCAAAAAACAGTATTTTTGATATACTTTTTTTGTTTTAGGTTTCTCGAAAAAGTCGTCTTCAGGTGACTTTTAGAGGTCAAAAAAATGCAACTTTTGATGGGTAAATATGCTCAATATTTTTTTCCGATCAAAAGTTATAATCGTTTTTCTGTCAAAATAAATTTTTTTTATAAGTTGATATCTCCGGTTAGGGCAGACCAAAAAATATATTTACACGGCATCCAAAGAGAAATTTATATTCTTCATTATGTCAAAAGTTAGGGATATATTATTTTTTTATTTCAAGTTTCACCAATTTTACTAAAAACATGTTTTTTCAAATAAATTAATATAACTCGAAAATGGACGAAGATACAGACGATATTCTTGTAGCAAAACTCGCGTTTTGAAAAGCCCCAAAAGTCTTCAGAAAATGACATTCGTGAGAAATAAAAAATAAAAAATCTACAGCTTTAACACCTTTCATAAGTTTTATCATTATCATCGTATAGCAAGATTTACGAGAAAAGATAAATTTTCGGTCTGAAGCATACTTTTGAGAAACAACAATTGTTCTACAAAGTTGTTCTGGATACTTGGGCCCTTATTATAGAGTTATCGAAAAATAGGGTGGGCCATTTTATAAAAATGTTAAATTTTATTTTTTTTATTTTGCGAAATATTGACATAAAATTTTCTACAAAGTTGTAGCACAACTTTTTCTTATCAACTTTGCTATATGAACTTTTTATGTAGCTCTCAAGCTCACTTGTTTAGAGTAATTTTACTTACCAGGATTAGTATGTCCCTAAAAAAAACAATATTTATGATCTGCACATTTCATTTTTTATTTTTCATGGATGTCACCTTCTGACGACTTTTGGGGCTATCAATTTATTAAAAAAAAAAACATATTTTTAGTAAAATTGGTGAAACTTGAAATAAAAAAATAACATATCCCCAACTTTTTGACATAATAAAGAATATAAATTTCTCTTTCGGATGCCGTGTCTGTCTGGTCTGCCCTAACCGGAGATATCAACTTATGAAAAAAATGTAATTTTGACAGAAAAACGATTATAACTTTTGATCGGAAAAAGATATTGAGGATATTTACCCATCAAAAGTTGCATTTTTTTGAGCTCTAAAAGTCATCTGAAGACGACTTTTTTGAGAAATCTACAACAAAAAAAGGAGATAAAAAATACTGTTTTTTTAGGTAAAATTGCTCTAAATCAGCTAACTTAAAAGCTACAGAAAAAGTTTTTTTAGCAAAATTGATTGGAATAAGCTGCGCTACAGCTTTGTAGAACATAACATGTCTATATTCCGAGAAATAGAAAAAATATTTTCTAATTTTTTTTATATGATGGGCCACTTTATTTTTTGGTAGAACCATAATGATGGCTTGACTATTTCGAACAATTTTGTAAAACAACAGTTTTTTCTGAAAAATATAGTTTTGGCGTAAAATTCATCTTTCGGTAAAATTCACGGTCGGTTGATGGACCAACTATTGTTCGTGCCTTTCGGTCACATGCGCATGGCAGTGGTGGAAATACTCGCTTCACGAGTAAGAAAAGAGTGTAATTGGGCCTACCAAAAATGCGATACTCGCACGAACCTACTGCCCGCATTTTTCTGGCGCTTGCTTTGTTCGCGAGTACGGGCAGAGCAAAAACAAAAAGCCGGGCAGTATTTTGTTCGGGAGTAAAAACACGGTCGCGAGTTTTGACGTAGGACTTACGTCTTTCTTTACTATACCAGGTGTCATTTCAAAATATTCAAATCGACCGCGTTACGCTGTGTTGAAAGATTTTAAACGTTAATAGCGTTCGTCTCAGTGGACAAATTTCTGCGGTAAGCCCTCAATCGACAGATATCAAGTATGCCTTTCATGTCCATGCTTGATAAGACCAACTTGTTTCAATAGGCATGAAACTGTTTTCAATGAAAACATTGAGCTCAAGGGAACCTATAAATATGGGTACGCATAATTCTTGCATCATTCCATTACCACGTTCTGATTGGTGCAGACACCAGCGAATGAGCAGCCGCTGGGTCTGCCGAAGCCATAAAATAGCGCAACGCGATTTTTCCTTTCATTCTGACCGGGACAAGCAACCGCATCATCGATGGAACAGCACTCACACCTTTTAGCAGGGAATGAAATCATCAAGCCACCATCATCAGCCGAAACCTAGCCAGTACCGCAGCAGTCCACCCTACAGACCCGACAAAGCAGCAATGCTGAGCAGATACCGGCAGCAGCAGCAGAGTCGAGCCGAGACCGGCCGGCATCGGTGATGAGCCGAGACAGGCTGAAGGAAAGTCACATGCATGCACTACATGCTGCATGTATGTCCAAAAAACAAACGGTTCTTCAGAGGGCCAATGATAGCGATCAATATCAAAGCTTTCAATTCCTTTCGGGATAGAAATTACAGGGTTGTTACGGAGATCCTGAAATATTTTCCGCGCCAAATCCACGCCGACTAAAATCAAATCCACGCCATTTCCGCGCAACATGAAAATCCATTCTGCGCCAAATCCGCGCGACCCAAAACTAAATTCTAAGTAAATACACGTTAAATATCAATGCATTGATCAATGCAATATTGGCATTGATAAAAAAATATGTAGTAAAACATTGTTTGATACTGGCCCACACAAAGCGAACGTGACTGAATGATCGTCCCATGTTATGAATTCTAAATCTTATCACCATAAATCCCATGTCCGGGTGTTTCCTTCCTTCTACTACTAATAATGTTGTCTCCAGAAAAGAACACCCTACTTCCCACCTGAACTGCAATTCTAAGCTCGCTTGCACGGCTTATTGGCCTGTATCAAGTGAAAAGTCCCGTTAAGAAATAGACGCCAGCAGCGAGCAACAAGCGTAAAAAGAAGAAGCCCTGCAACGCGTTGATGATGATGACGCTTTGGCTGACAAAGAATCAGGATACAAGACACTAGCTGATTAGCCCACCAATTGGGAAGCAGAGAAGATTCAAAATTAAGTAGTATAAAAGAAAAGTGCACTCGCTCGCAGATCATTCAGTCTTTTTATACCATCACTAGAAATTCGCGGTTATTTGAAAAGATCGTTTTCTTACTTTTTGCATAGCCAAGCAAACAGCCTTTTCAAGGCTCTAAGAGTTAAAAAAATGTTCTCCTTCAGTAGCTATCGCACGGATTAGAAGGCCCTTCAGTGGAAGGGCTGAGATACAATCTACATCCCTGCTGAACCAACTTGTGGTTTATTTAAGGTTGCCACTGTCGAGGCTAATATTTCGTGACCGGACAGATACTTTCTGAATTTATTTATCCAAAATAGTTGATGTGAGAAATTTGGACATATTATGTATCTTAAAGGCATGGTCAAGTCAAGTCCTACGTCCACTTAGCGGTTATGTCACAGACATTACCCACTGTTCGTTTTGTGATTACTTCGAATACAATGGATAGATTTGACTGGACATAAACACAATAACAATAAAACAATTGTGTTCTTGCTCGAACATCAGTGAGGAAATTAGTTCTGAGGTTGTTTATGACTTTTAGCAAATTAACCCTTGAATGACTCATGAAGCTTCACGAACATTTTTCGGGGTTCGTTTTTTTGTTTTCTCTGAGAGTAGTAGGTAGGCAAAAAAAAAGGCAAAACAAATGTTCGCGAGTCTTTTGCATTGCCTACTTCTTGTTTTGTGAGTAAGATTCGCAGATTTCCACCACTGGCGCATGGACGACACAAAAACAATAAGCATGCTTGCCTGGTACTTACGTGACAACCTAGGAATTACGTGCGGGTGGGCCGGCGGCGGCACCGAAGCTGCTGAAGCACACGACTCCGGTCCTGTACGATCACGGCTGCAATCAGACGATGCGATTTTGCCCTCTCTCCACTGGATACGCGGACTTATGCGCGAACGCGACACGTGCGTTCGATCGTCCCAACTCGTCTTCGGTTGCTGTTGCTGGCTGACGACACGGTTTGTTGGTAGCGACCTGCCTGTCCAGGGTGCAGGAATTAGTGAGTGCCACCTCTTCCGGCCACGCGTGTCCGGGTATCCTCCGAAATCGAAAGGTGGGGTCAGAGCGATCTCTGACTTTGGGTGATGTGCCGGCAATGGCCTCCGCGGCCGCGAATCCTATTAAAGACAAGCTCAGCACACGTGCTCCACCTTTTGCATTTAAAATCCACTGTCTTACCTCTTGTACAAAAGAAACAACACACTTGCCGCCTACTATTAAGTCCGTTTTGTCTATACGGAACGATTAACTTCGGAAAGGGAAAAGTTTAATTAGCAAATCTACTCAGGAATTTCACATGGTTTTAAGTACCTAATTAAGCACACCACGACGCGACACACTGAACCGATCACTCTTGCCTCTTCCACAATTCGAAACGAAGTGGAAGATCAAAGCCTAAGAATGTCCTCAGATACCGGCAAATTTCCAGACTTTCGGTTTCGAGGTCGCGAAATTGGACGAAGTCAAATTTCGCGAATGTCACATTGTTAGAAATGTTAGGAACATTAGATGGCCTCTCTTTCTAGCGGCCGTTTAATTCCCAAATTAAGCTCTCTTCCCATGTTCGGAAGGAGTGGGCCAAGCCGAACGGGAAAGGTCATTGCATCCTGAATGGATACCTTGCCAGGTCGATGTCCGCTAATAGAAATCGCAGATTTGCGGCGTATGATCCTGCTCGACAAACATTTAACTGTTGGCGCGTGTAACTGAGTTGGGGACTCATTTACGCAATCGTATGCCAGTTGCAACTCTGTGAAGGATGTGATCTAGTGCGGTGGACAAAGTTTAAAGTTTAAATGAAAAAAAAAACGACTGAACATGCAGACACGTGAAATAACGAAAACCAATAAATAATTGCAGTGAAAGGAAACATTAAAAAAGCGTACTTGTTACACCATCAGCCTTCTTTCAGGATTATCCAAGGTATTCGAAAAAGCTATTCATCACCGGTTACTTGAGTCTGCCGAAAATCTCAACATCTTGCTCAAGGAACAGTTTGGTTTCCGACGCGGTCAGTCAACTGTACATCAACTGACCTCGAGTTACCAACGTCCTCAGACGGAACAAGTTTGTCTCAAAAACGTCCGCCATGGCCTTACTCGATGTGTACAAACTACAAAGCTACAATCTTCCCAGCTACCTGGTGAAAATCATCAACAATTACCTGTCGGCAAGGACATTCCGGGTCTCAATCAGCGGAGCGAGTTCCAATGCGCACAACATCGTCGCAGAGCGACCCCCAGGGCAGTAACCTCGGGCCCTGTTTTCCAATCTGTTCACCTCCGAAATGCCAGAACCTCCAGAAGGCGGCATTCTGTCTCTGTTCGCAGATGACACCCCAATCGTCTACATCGGTAGAGTGATCAGAGCGTTAGTGGCAAAACTCCAACGAGGCCTGGATGCCCTGACAGAGTATCTCACCAGCTGGAAGATCTGTATCAACGCGGCGAAGACCCAGGTCATCATTTTCCCCCACTCTAAATCCTCTAAACATGTTCCGCCTAGGGACTGTAAAATCACCGTCAATGGCACGACTGTGGAATGGGCCAATGAGGCCGACTACCTTGACTTGACCCTCGATAGCAAGCTTATTTTCAGGCAACAGGTTGACAAGACGGTGGCAAAGTGTAACGTTTTGTTGAAACTACTGTACCATTTGATCAACCGCCGGTCGTCATTGTCCCTGAAAAATAGGCTTGCTGTCTACAAACAAATCATCTTTCTTGTGATCGACTACGGCCTTCATTAATCGTTAAGAGTGCTTAAAATCGCGTAAGCGTAAATCGTTTCTTGCACTCATTCTCGAGTCAAGTAAGAGACACTGAAGAGACACATTAAGGCCGATGTTGAAGTCGAAATACGTATCTGTTAAAGTTACAATCAACTGTTGGAGTAAAATGAGATATGATGGCCTACTTCCCATACCAATAATATGAATCTATTATAGCACGCATTTGTGTGCTATAATGGAAAACCAACATAAGAACAGTAATTAATACATGATTACATTTTGTTCAATTTGTTTGGGTAAGTGTTCAAATAATTATTTCTCTAAATGAAATAATTTGATGGACAAGACATCAAATTTCTCCAAAAGCAGGTTGATCTGTCGCTCGTAGATTGTTGAGTCGTGCCACGTGGCACAATAACATGGAATCTGAAGGTTCTCTGCATTATCATGATTTATCGGCAAGAACTATCAAGTGAAATAAATTAGACGCTACCATTTTGGCGCAGATTTATCATATTAATGCTCATTTTTTGTCATTGCTAAAAAAGGCGTGTGCAACTCGTTGCAAAACTCGATATTTCCAGCACTCGTAGTATTTATCAAACTCAAGCCTCGTCGGATAAACGTATAACTCGTTCTGGAAAAAATAGTCTTTTTGCAACTAGTTGAACAAACTACTATATCGTAGTATGTTTTAATAATCTAAACTTGGTTACATATTGAACGTCATGTTTTTGTTTAATTTTGTGAAATAATCCTTCGATGTCTTTTTAAGTCGTCACTTGGTTGTCACTTATGAATTTCGATAGTACACTTCGTTAGTGGTAAGAAAAATATGTTTGTGCTTTTATTAAAATAAAACGCTGATAATTTTAAGGTCTGACGAAGAATGTCCCCATTTTGAACAAAGCTTCATCGTACGATTACTGTATTAGCAATTGGTTGAAATCTGAACCGTTGGACGTCGGCAATCGCACGAGCTATACGTCAGCAATCTTTTTCCCCATTATAATTCCAAAAGGTTTTCTCATCGAATGCAGATTACAAAGACGAGCCTTCTTCTGCATTGACGTCAAACTCGTGCGATTTGTGCACACTTCATCAAACACGGTTTCAAAATTTTGTAAACAAATTTCTTGGCTGTAGATCTCGTAGAAATCATGTATTCAGAGATAGACGGAAACGACCTTCTTGAACCAATCAAGCAATGATGTTCGTCAAAATATGAGCAAATTGAATAATATTAAAGTTTAAGATTGAAAGGTATTATAATCGGCTTAATAAACTGGATCAAAAGTTTCGTGACTGCGGTTGATTCTTGTGTTTCAAAGCCAATACCTATTACATGTATTTTTTTGTTCATTTGCTTTAGTCTTAGCAAGATCAGACATCATATTTAGATGGGAAACAACCACGGCTAACTGTTCCGTATTCCCATAGCTCCCATATTCATTCTACATTCTATTAAAATAGAAGAAATTCAAGGGGTCCGTAATTTTTCTTTTTTCAGTGAGGGAAAGTATTTAAATAACATCTCTGTTCACAGAATCGCATATAGGTATTTGATACGCGGCTAATAATAACGACTACGGAACGCCTGTGTCGTCGGTGAAAGTCCACCATACAGATAACCCCAATTCACGGTGTGATGCGCCTATCGATGATTTGGCAAAATAAAATAGTAAGTGGATGCCTGGAAAATATTGCGCGGGAAAGTAAAGGCAGAATATTTTGAAAGACTTTTTCATGACATTTTATAAAAAAGATTAGAAGTACAAGTCAAGTTGACTCGAAAGTCAAGTACGAGACACTGAAAACGGCCTTACTGTTGAGGTCGAAATACGTATCTGTCAAGGTACAATTAAGTGGTGGAATTAAATGGGATTGTACAAACTCGTCTTATGACAAGTGTATTCATGTAGTTTTCTCCGTGGACTTTATTTTTGAGTCATTGATGAACGCAGGAATCGGCAGGCGCTGTTGGGTACGGGGTCATTTGGCCGAAACCCATTCGGCCGAATGCCACTAGGCCGAACATACCATTAGGTTGGAACCCATCTGGCCGAAAGGGTCGATTGCCGAAAGGGTCGTTTGGCCGAATGGGTCATTTGGCCGAAAGGGTCGTTTGGCCAAAAGGGTAATTTGGCCGAAAGGGTAATTTGGCCGAAAGAGTCGTTTGGCCGAATGGGTCATTTGGCCAAAAGGATCATTTAGCTGAAAGGATGATTACGCCGAAAGGGTCATTTGGCCGAAAGAGTCATTTGGCCGAACGGATCATTAGGCCAAAAGGGTCATTTAGCCTAAAGGGTCATTTGGCCGGAAGGGTCATTTGGCCGGAAGGGTCGTTTGGCCAAAAGGGTCATTTTGCCGAGGGGAAGGGTCATTTGGCCGAAAGTTGTTTTGCCGAATACACCATTTGGCCGAACAGACTATTAGACCGAAAGTCATTTGGCCGAAGGGTCATTTTGCCGAAAGGGTCATTTGGCCGAAAAGATCATCTGACCGAAAGGGTCGTTTGGCCGAAAGGGTCTTTTGGCCGAAAGAGTCAGTTGGCCTAAAGGGTCGTTTGGCCGAAAGAGTCATTTGGCTGAAAGGGTCATTTGGCCGAAAGGGTTATTCGGCCGAAAGGGTCGTTTGACCGAAAGGGTCGTTTGCCGAAATGGTCATTTGGCCGGAAGGGTCATTAGGCCAAAACGGTCATTAAGCCGAAAGTGTCATTTGACCGAAATGGTCATTGCCCGAAAGGGTTGTGGGGGGGGGGGTAGGTGGATTGGTTGACATAAAATAAATTTAATATTTGTAAAATAGTCTATTCGACATTTTATGTGATGTGACATGGTTTGTGTGATAATAAATTGAAAATAGTTCTTGTGAATGGTTCCAGATTAAACCAAATTAAAGCGCTATAAAATGAAAACACGCTTCAGTGGAATATCTAAAAAAATAATCAACGGATTTTTTTCTGTGATTTATAGATGGATGAAAGTCGACCCCTGACAATGTTCCGATGCGAACAAATAGAACCAAGTAAATTGGCAAAGGAATGGCACGAATGGAAAGACTCTCTGGAGTTTTATTTCGACTCCTATCAGATAGTCGATCAGAAAATAAAGCGTTCGAAAATGTTGCACTTTGGTGGTCCTCAATTGCAGAAGGTTTATAAAAGTTTGGAAGGTACCGAAGATTTTCCGCTGGTTATGCTAGAAAAACGTTGGTACGATGTAGCTGTTGATCGTTTGAATGCATACTTTAAGCCACGCTGTCAAGATGTTCTGGAGAGGCATAAGTTGACAATTATGAAACAAATATCTGAAAGTTTTTCTCACTATCTATTGCGTTTACGTCAACAGCTGAGGGACTGTGGATTCGATAAATATTCTAAAGATATTCGGAATATCCTAGAGGAGATTGTGCTTATCGATGTAATTGTCGAGCGGTGCAATTTACCGGAACTCCGAAGAAAAATCCTCGAGAAAGATCAGTCGCTGGCAGATATTGAAGTTTTGGGAACATCCATGGAGAGCGTCCGGCTGCAAGAAAAGGAACTGAGAATCAGCGTCCACAGCGATAGTAGTCAGTCGGAAATCTGTAAAATAAAGACGTGGAAATCAAAGGGGGACGCCAACAGGGCCGAATATTGAAGCGATTCAATCCTGGACCGTTTAAAACAGGAATTAACGAAGTAGACATTATTTGTTAAGGTTGCGGAAAATACGGGCATTTTTCAAAGGCACCATCATGTCCAGTGAGGGATCAACACTGTCGCAGATGCCAAAAAATCTGGCATTTCGAAGTAGTTTGTCGTAAACGTCCTGGTCCAGCCCAACAAACATTCCCTCCTAAAAAAGTGCAAGCAATCGAGGAAGTTTGCAAGAACACGCCCACCCAGGAGCAAGATACAGTAACATCAGAAGACAAAGAAAAGGTATATTACACGTTTCATATGGGAAGTAAATCGAACGTATTTCAATTTTCAGTGCAAAATCGGAAGAGTCTCAGTGGAGGTATTCGTCGATTCAGGCTCAGAAGTAAACATAATAACTGCAAAGATATGGGAAACTATGAAAGCGCAAAAAGTTGTCGTGATTAGATGTGAGAAGGGAAGCGAGGCAGTTCTGAAAGCCTATGGTAATAACGTGCCACTTTCAATTTTGGGCATTTTTGATGCAGTTGTCGAGATCGGGAGGCGATCGACTGAGGCCACATTTTTCGTTGTCGTGGGTGGGCAACGAAATTTGTTGGGTGACGGTACCTCGAAGAAATTAGGAATTCTGAAAATCGGCTTGGACGTGAATCAAGTACTGGATGTCTCGGATACAACGTGTGCTCCGTTTCCAAAAATTTCAGACATACAAGTGCATATCCGCATGGATCCCGACGTGAAACCAATTTTTCAGCCACTGCGGCGAGTGCCCATTCATCTAGAGAACGCTGTGACGGAGAAGATAGAGGATCTTCTACAACGGGACATCATTGAAGTGAAACGAGGGCCAGCAACATGGGTGTCACCGTTAGTAGTGGCCAGTAAGGCAAACGGTTCGATTAGACTGTTCGTGGATTTAAGACGTATTAACCAGGCAGTTATTCGCGACCGACATCCGATGCCAATTATCGAAGATGCTCTCGCTAGAATTGGAAAAGGAAAAATATGGAGTGTATTGGATGTCAAGGATGCATTCTTTCTTCTGGAGCTTGATGAGGGAACCAAAGATGTTATGACGTTCATTACTCATCATGGGCTCTACCGTTTCAAACGACTTCCATTTGGTCTTGTTTCCGCACCGGAAATTTTCCAACGTACGATGGATGAGATGCTAGCAGATTGCGAGGGGACCTATTGGTATCTTGACGACGTAGGAGTAGAGGGTAGTACAGTTGAAGAACACGACATCCGCTTACGCAAGGTATGATTAAAAAAACGAACGAAACGTGTATTTGATACTAAATTAGTAATAAATAAATCTTAAATTTTACTACAACTAACGTTTTATTGATTTGCTTTTAAATTGATTTCAGGTTCTCGAAAGGTTTAAAGAACGATGGGTAGTCCTGAATTGGGAAAAATTCAAAATACGCGTCACCGACTTTGAATTTCTGGGATATAAAATTGATCAAAAAAGCATAAGGCCATCCGATGTTAAGCGAGATGCAATAATAGATTTTCGCCGTCCTGTGAACGACAGCGAGGTGAGAAGTTTTCTGGGCTTAGCGAACTATATGGCGAAGTTCATTCCGAAGCTAGCAGAAATGGATGAACCACTGAGGAAGTTAATTCAGAAAGGAATTAAGTTTCAGTGGGGAGATACCGAAGAGCAAGCATTCAATGCTATAAAGTCGTCATAGTCCAATATCAGTTGTCTAGGGTTTTTCAATGCGAATGATGAAACGTCATTGTTCGCCGATGCTAGTCCACTTGCTTTAGGTGCAGTTCTCATCCAAACGAATAAGCAAGGAGATTCAAGAGTCGTAGAAGACTGAGAAGGAGGCTTTGTCACTTGTATGGAGTGTTGAAAAGTTTCAAGTGTATTTAATTGGTAGAGAATTTAATCTGCTGACCGATTGCAAAGCACTAACCTTTTTATTCACGCCTGCATCTCGTCCATGCGCATGTATTGAACATGTATAATGCATGTATAATATCGTGCATATTCCCGGACCATCAAACATTGCGGATACATTGATGAAGCTGAGGGATTAATGGTTCACGAAATTGTTTCTGCGGCAGTATCAACGGTCGCATTGACTTGGCCCGAGATCGAAACTGCTAGCGAAAGGGATGAGGTCATACAACTAGTGATCGAGACGTTGAATTCCAACTCGATTGATGAACTACCTTTGAGCTACAAGATGATCTCAACAGAGTTATGTTTTGTTAACAATGTGCTGCTAAGAGGAGACAGAGTCATAATACCTCAGAGTCTACAACAGCGTGTCTTGCATCTCGCACACGAAGGTCATCCTGGAATTAGGATGATGAAGGGTCATTTACGCGCAAATGTCTGGTGGCCGAAAATGGATCAGCATATTGAACAGTTCGTCAAAAATTGTCGTGGATGCACATTAGTATCAGCACCTAACCCTCCAGAGCCGATCATTCGCAAGGAATTTCCTTCGCGGCCATGGGAGCAAATAGCAGTTGATTTTTTAGGTCCACTTCCGGGTGGCGAAAATTTGTTTGTGTGTATTGACTACTACAGCAGATATCTAGAAGTAGTTGAAATGCAGGAAACAACATCTGCATCAACAATACGTCAACTGTCGATAATGTTTTCACGGTATGGATTGTCTGTTTCATTGCGCGCAGATAACAACCCACAATTTTCCTCTGAAGAATTCCACGCGTTCTGCAAAGAGCAAGGCATTCGTCTGGAGAGCAGTATTCCCTACTGGCCCCAGATGAATGGAGAAGTGGAACGGCAGAATCGGTCTATACTTAAACGTCTCCGAATTTCTCAAGAGCTTGGACATTATTGGCGGAAAGAATTGCGTCAGTATCTTTTAACGTATCACTCTACAGCGCACCCTACAACTGGAAAATCTCCAGCGGAGTTGATGTTCGGACGGCGTATACGTACCAAACTGCCATACATCCCCTCCACTGTAAATTGCTATGATGAGGACGTAAGAGACCAAGATAGCATTCAGAAAGAAAAAGGGAGGGTGTACGCACGTACTACACTGAAAAAAACTTTGTAGTAGAAATAACAATTTTGTGGTAAAATTAAGAACAGTACCGACGTTTTTCAACCGAAGGGACAAATCGCTCAATTAAACCATAAATCTGATTGAAAGTATTTTCAATTTTACCATAAAAATTGTTATTTAGCATAGACGCAAACAAAATAGTTGATTTTACCACACAATTTTACTACGTTTTCAGTAAGAATAACCATAGAAGCGGTTGAATATACCAATTTTATCGTGAGATAGACCATATTTTAGTTATTTTAAGAAATTTGGCACTTCGGTTGAAAAACGTCGGTGCTGTTCTCAATATTACCCCTAAAATGGTAGTTTCTACTAGACCTGTGCGCCGAAGTATTTTTGAACGGCGGCGGCGTAAGGTCATTTTTACACCGGCGGCGGCGGCGTCGGCGGCGTGAAGAATTTTGTATCCACAGAATCCAATCCACAGAAAAAGTTTACATTACATCCTCCACTAAGAAAGACATTGCCCCATCATAGCACATAGGTTCATAAGAAAGTATTTTGGATATAAATCCTGAAATTCGTTTGGAAATTTCCGCAAGATATTCCTCAGGAAATGCGAAAAAGGAATTCTACGAATTAATTTAGAATTTCCCTAATAAATTCCTCAGAACTGCCCTTGTAACTTTAATTGGGTATTTCTTCGGAAATTCTCTCCTAAATTTCTCCACAGTTTCCTTCATGAATTTTCTTGGAAATTATTTTAAGCATTGCCTCGGAAGTTCCTTTACGGAGTTTTTTCGGAATCTCTTCAGAAATTCATTCGAAAACTTTTTTAGGAATCCCTTTGGAACTTTCTTTAAGAATTTCTTAGAAAATACCCATGGAAAATTGTTCAAGAATTTCTATAGGAATGCCTACGGGCACAGTTTTAGGAATGCATTCGGAAATCCCTTTAATAGAAATCCTTCGGAATTCGGATTAGGATTTTTTTAGAAATTCCTTCAGTTTTTTAGCCATTTTCAATAAAAAATCTTCCGGTAATTCATAAAAAAAATCTTCGGAAACTCTAGGAAGATACTTTTGGTATTCTTTTGAAATTTCCTTTTGGAATTTGGTTGGAACTTTCTCCAGGTTTTTTTTCGAATTTCCTATAGGAATTTCTTCAAACTTTATTCCCTCTAAAATTCCCTTAGCAACTCTTCGAGAAGTTCTGGTAAACCTTCGAAAATTTCTTTCGGGAATCTTTTCAGAAATTCTTTTGGGACGTCTTCAGAAATTTCGTTTGTTAATTCCTTCAATTTTTTAAACCGTTGTTCAAGTGTTTTTTCAACTGAAAATAAGTTTAACACTCAAATACCTTTGGAACTTTCTTCGAAAATTCCTTTAGAAATTCCTTCAAATAAGAATTCTTTCCGGAATTATTCCTGCAGAAATTTTGTATGGTTTTCTGAAGGAATTTCCTAAGAACTTCCTGGAGGAAGTTCCATAGGAATTTCTGAAAAAAAAAATACGGAGGGTTTTCTGAAGGAATCTCTGGATGAATGTCCAAATTAATTCCTGGTGGCTTTTCTAAATAAATTTTCGAAGAAATTCCTGGAGGAATTTTCGACTCAATTCTTGAAGGAATAACCGAAAAAGAACCTGAAAAGATTTTCAAACAAATTTTTTTAATGAATTTCTGAAGGATTATCTGAAGGAAATCTGAAAGGATTTAAGACGGAATTTTAAATGGATTTTCCAAACAAATAGCTAAATGCATTCAGGAATTAATTCAGTAAGTCATAAAAAACATATTCTAGTATTACTTCGAAAATTCCGTCAGGAATTCTATCGGGAATTTCTCCAGAAATTTCTTCAAAAAAATCTTAGGAAATTTCTTAAGTTATTCTTCTGGAAATTCTGATTAATTAGATTAATTAGATTAAAGATTAATTCTGAAAATTCCATTTGAAATCCGTTCAGAAATTCTTTACGGAATACTTTTACAAATTTCTATCCATGTAGATAAGTACACATAAGTACACGCTCCACAGTTGTTATGGATTTGACGCGCCCCTTCTCAAAGAAGCCATCCCTCGGAAAGCTAACAAAGGATTGCGAATCTATTTATTAGTCTGTTGAAGTAAACTGCTGAAAGGTGATTCTCTCTATCCAGCAGGCTTCTCGTAAGTGACTTTGATTTCGGGTCCGCTACCTTCGTTTCCAGCAGTGCATTGAAAGCAGATTGGTAATTAAATTCGACTTTACTATTGAGTGGAGCCATATGCAGATCTAGATTCGAGCCAGGATGGTGGATAACTACATACATACATACGCACTTATGAAAATTTCTACAAATTTCCTTCGGAAATTATTTTAACAATTCCATAGGAATTTTTCCAGGTTTCCCGTATAACATTCCATTCCTTCGGAAATTTATCTAGGAATTACTTCGGAATTTCATCCCAAAATTCTAGGACTAATTTTCAGATATTTCCGTACGGAATTCTAGAGCAATTTCCAAAGGAACTCCTAAAGCAATTACCGACATTTTTCCTTAACTTCTAAAATTCCGTCAGGAATTCTATCGGGAATTTCTCCAGAAATTTCTTCAAAAATGGCAATTTAGGTACAATGAGGAGCAAAGGAAATGTTCTATTTGGTGGGTGACGTACCCCAGCTCCAGAAGCCAAGTTACTATTTTAGCATTCGCTTATCACGAGACTAACACAATGATACTCCATGCCCAGGGAAGTTAAAAGAATCCTAGACCAATTAGGATGTGTAACATTCAAACCTTTGAAAATATGGTGAACCACCCAATGCGACCAGATTGGGATTATTCCACATGAAGAGTTCGTGGCTACGCTAGTTGATTCGTTGGTCCGTATCCAAGAGGACCTAACATTTAACACGCTAATGCGGGTAAAAGTGACAGAAATAAAAGCAAACAAATCTGCTATCTGGCTATTTAATCAATGCTTGATAGGTTGCTTTGGTTCGGCAGATGCAAACGCACTGCAAACTGTGATGTTTTTGTTGACCAATCATCGGCGTGAAATACGAAATTCGGCGGCGTGGAGTCAACCGGCGTATGGCGCGCCGCCGACACTCTGACCGGCGTCGGCGTACGTCAATAAGTGTCGGCGGCGGCGGCGTGGCGCGGCGGCGCACAGGTCTAGTTTCTGCTATACAGTTTTTCTCAGTGTACGCCTCGGTGTACGCTTTGCTTGTCGCCGTAGCACAGACAAACAGACGTAACACTGAAGAAATTCCCATCGACCATGAATTCAACGACCGTTTTAAATTCAATTGATTGCGAGTTTCACATCCAGAGGCGCGCATCGCATTCCTTAATGTTTGACATTTCACACTAGCGCCTTCTGGTGACATTGTTGTACTATACTTGATTTCGTACAACATGCACGCGAGATGGTGGCAAAGTAACTGAGCGATGAATTTTTCAGGAAAATGTTCTAGCTGTTACGTCTGTTTGTCTGTGGTAGTAGTATCGAGATTAGCGACCACGTACTGGCAAAACGTCCGAAAAAGATAATAAGCTAAGCTCTAATTTCTCCCCGGAGGAGTTCGTCTTAATAGAGAAGAGAGGAACGGACGTTACAATTCGTTCAAATTCTTCAGGAAAGCAATTCAGAAGAAGTGCAGCTCACCTGAAACGTATACCAAAAATTTCTGATACGAACGATCACCGTAATCGTGACGATCCGGATCATCCCGACACAGCCTATCAGACGGGTGAAAACGGCCATCCTGATGGGAACGGTATTTCTGATGAGAACGATTTCCTCGGCGGGAACATAGATGGCAGCAGACTTGAAAACGCAACAGAAAAAGCCGGGGCATCTACAAGTGAGCGATCCAAGAGAACCAGATCCGAGTCGAGCCGACTCAAGGATTACATAATGTATTAATATCCTCACGCCATTCATACTCTTTTCAAAGAAAGGTAGGGGTGTAGGGTTCTGTATAGAATGCTTACAAACACATTACTTGGTTTTCGAATATTTCATTTTTCATTTATTTAGTTAACATCTAAACAGATAACACTGAATCAACAATTTGACGCCACAATACACGGTTCAAGGCCGCATCTCTCCAACCTCGGATATGCCCCATGCTCGCCAAGTCGTTTTGCACCTGGTCTGCCCATCTCGCTCGCTGCGCTCCACGCCGTCTCGTACCTGCCGGATCGGAAGCGAACACCATCTTTGCAGGGCTGCTGTCCGGCATTCTTGCAACATGTCCTGCCCATCGTACCCTTCCGGCTTTAGCTACCTTCTGGATACTGGGTTCGCCGTAGAGTTGGGCAAGATCATGGTTCATTCTTCGCCGCCACACACCGTCTTCTTGCACACCGCCAAAGATGGTCCTAAGCACCCGTCTCTCGAATACTCCGAGTGCTTGCAAGTCCTCCTCGAGCATTGTCCATGTTTCATGTCCGTAGAGGACAACCGGTCTTACAAGCGTCTTGTACATGACACATTTGGTGCGGTGGCGAATCTTTTTCGACCGCAGTTTCTTCTGGAGCCCGTAGTAGGCCCGACTTCCACAGATGATGCGCCTTCGTATTTCACGACTAACGTTGTTGTCAGCCGTTAGCAAGGATCCGAGGTAGACGAATTCCTCGACCACCTCGAAGGTATCCCCGTCTATCGTAACACTGCTTCCCAGGCGGGCCCTGTCGCGCTCGGTTCCGCCCACAAGCATGTACTTTGTCTTTGACGCATTCATCACCAGTCCAACTTTTGTTGCTTCACGTTTCAAGCGGGTGTACAGTTCTGCCACCTTTGCAAATGTTCGGCCGACAATGTCCATGTCATCCGCGAAGCAAATAAATTGACTGGATCTGTTGAAAATCGTACCCCGGCTGCTATACCCGGCTCTCCGCATGACACCTTCTAGCGCAATGTTGAACAACAGGCACGAAAGTCCATCACCTTGTCTTAGTCCCCGGCGCGATTCGAACGAACTGGAGTGTTCGCCCGAAATCTTCACACATTTTTGCACACCATCCACCGTTGCTTTGATCAGTCTGGTAAGCTTCCCAGGGAAGCTGTTCTCGTCCATAATTTTCCATAGCTCTACGCGGTCTATACTGTCGTATACCGCCTTGAAATCAACGAACAGATGGTGCGTTGGGACCTGGTATTCATGGCATTTTTGAAAGATTTGCCGTACAGTAAAGATCTGGTCCGTTGTCGAGCGGCCGTCAACGAAGCCGGCTTGATAACTTCCTACAAATTAATTCACTAATGGTGACAGACGACGGAAGATGATCTGGGATATCACTTTGTAGGCGGCATTAAGGATGGTGATCGCTCGAAAGTTCTCACACTCCAGTTTGTCGCCTTTCTTGTAGATGGGGCATATAACCCCTTCCTTCCACTCCTCCGGTAGCTGTTCAGTTTCCCAGATTCTGACTATCAGTTTGTGCAGGCAAGTGGCCAGCTTTTCCGGCCCATCTTGATGAGCTCAGCTCCGATACCATCCTTACCAGCTGCTTTATTGGTCTTTAGCTGTTGAATGGCATCCTTAACTTCCCTCAAGGTGGGGGCTGGTTGGCTTCCATCGTCCACTGAACTGACGTAGTCATCTCCTCCGCTGCCTTGACTTTCACTGCCTGTACTCTCCGCGCCATTCAGATGTTCCTCGTAGTGCTGCTTTCACCTTTCGATCACCATACGTTCGTCCGTCAAGATGCTCCCATCCTTATCCCGGCACATTTCGGCTCGCGGCACGAAGCCTTTGCGGGATGCGTTGAGCTTCTGGTATAACTTGCGTGTTTCTTGAGAACGGCACAGCTGTTCCATCTCCTCGCACTCCGCTTCTTCCAGGCGGCGTTTCTTCTCCTGAAAAAGGCGGGTCTGCTGTCTCCGCTTCCGTCTATAACGTTCCACGTTCTGCCGGGTACCTTGCTGCAGCGCGACCGCCCGCGCTGCGTCCTTCTCCTCCAGAATCTGTCTGCACTCTTCGTCGAACCAATCGTTCCGTCGACTTCGACCCATGTACCCGACGTTGTTCTCCGCTGCGTCATTAATGGCTGCTTTGACCGTATTCCAGCAGTCCTCAAGAGGGGCCCCATCGAGCTCACCCTCTTCCGGCAACGCTGCCTCGAGATGCTGCGCGTATGCAGTGGCGACATCAGGTTGCTTCAGTCGCTCTAGGTCGTACCGCGGCGGTTGTCGGTACCGAACATTGTTGATGACGGATAGTTTTGGGCGCAGTTTAACCATCACCAGATAGTGGTCAGAGTCGATGTTAGCGCCACGATATGTCCTGACCAGGGTTGTTAATCGATAAATTATCATCGTTAATTTAACGCCAACTTCGATAACGATAACGCTTTTACGATAATGCTTCGTTGACGATAAAGTGAGCGTTGAATTAACGTTATCGTTATCGAGTTTTCGTTGATTTATCGATAATTATCGAGTTAACTGTAACATGTACTATAGTTCAAAGCGCAAATATTTACAAGTTGAATTTGCAATATCTATTCAGGAACGCCTGAATTAAATTGACATTCAAGGAGGTCATCGAATTGACCAAAACATTATTTCGTTCAATCATTAAAGTTCTTACAGAATCGCAGTTGTACACAGTAGAGAATCTGAGAGGATTTTTAATGTCTACCTATGCTTATGTTTAATCTAGCATGATTAATAAAACTTCTGTTTTGAAGATCCGGAGCACCCAGATATATAAATGTTTTATGACTCACAGTTTAGACTAAACTTTTTAGTCTAACCAAATCATATTGAATAGATGACGAGGCTAGTCCACCAACCTGTCGAGAAAATGTTTTCTCGGTTCTGGTGCTGCCTGGAATACAGCACAACAGATCGCTGCATCAAATAAATTTCTAGTGCTTGGATCCCAATATATTTCCCAAGGGTTCCGATTGATTCCAGGTGAATATTCTTGCTTATACGATAAGGATTAGCGAAGGAAAATCATGCTCTCTCATTAAAAGCGTACTTATATTTAAGTGTCACTGTATCAGAGAAGTAAGTCCGCCAGGGTAGTGCGAATTTCCGCGATCTTCTTATTGGAAAAACACTAAACCACCAACAGAGCACCTCACTTCTCATTGTTTCGTAGAGTAGCAGGCATTAAGCAATCATTTCAGAGTGCCCCGCTTCAATCAAAATTAACTCTCATCAACCAGCTGCAAACAATTTGTTCCATTCTCGGCTTCTGTCAAAATTTTACACCAACCTTGTTCGCGTAATCTAGTAACCCCATTATCGCAAAATTATCGAGTTAACTTACGTTAAATTATCGAACTCCGATAATAATTCAGTTGATTCATCGTTATCGTAGCAACCGATAACGTTGATCACAATCAACTTTATCGGCGATAACGATAAATTCACGATTAACAACCCTGGTCCTGACGTCGATAATGTCGGAGAAGTGCCGTCCATCAATCAGAACGTGGTCGATTTGTGATTCTGTCTGCAGTGGTGATCTCCAGGTGTACCGATACGGGAGGCTGTGTTGGAAGTAGGTGCTGCGAATGGCCATATTCTTGGAGGCGGCGAAATCAATTAGTCGTAGGCCGTTTTCGTTCGTCAGCCGGTGAGCGCTGAACTTTCCAATAGTCGGTCTAAACTCCTCCTCTTGGCCAACCTGAGCGTTCAAATCTCCTATGATGATTTTGACGTCGTGGCTTGGACAGCTGTCGTACTCACGTTCCAGCTGCGCGTAGAATGCGTCCTTATCATCATCAGTGCTTCCGGAGTGTGGGCTATGGACGTTGATTATGCTGAAGTTGAAGAACCGGCCTTTGATCCTCAACCTGCACATTCTTTCATTGATCGGCCACCACCCGATCACGCGCCTTTGCATATCGCCCATCACTATGAAAGCTGTTCCCAGCTCGTGTGTGTTGCCGCAGCTCTGGTAGATAGTATGATTACCTCTAAACGTTTGCACCATTGATCCCTTCCAACAAACCTCCTGCAGCACTACGATGCCGAATCCACGGCCCTTGAGCACATCGGCGAGTATGCGTGTGCTCCCGATGAAGTTGAGAGATTTGCAGTTCCACGAACCGAGTTTCCAATCGCTAGTCCCTTTTCGTCGCAGTGGTCTTCGCCGATGGTTCCGGTCCGTACTCTCTTGTTGATTGTTCGTTGCTTATGATTTTTTAAAGGCTGGCTTGCAGGGCCTGACACCAAACCACCGACGAACCGACGTGTCACTGGCGTTCTCTGATTGTCTCACACTTTTTAACGGTTATTCGCTTTTGCGGGCGATCGCTCCTGTCAAATGAGCTAAGACACAACTCCGCTGTGTAACTGCTGCCGACGTCCATACGTCTTTGCAGTGGACGTCTGCACGTCCCAAACTAGCTCTCCAAGCTTGAGATGCTCAGGGTTCGCCATCTACCTGCTTGTGGGACATTACGACAAGAAAGCCGGAGAAAGGTGGACTTTACAACACTATAATCGACGCAATTGCATGCATGTAGGGATAGAGTAATGTAACATAAACACATTTTACTTATATTTTATATTTGTTTTCATTTTAGAGAGTTCAGTTAGTAGGGAGATAGGGAATTAGTGCTGCCATTGTTGAAGTTGGGGCCTATCGTAGGCATGCGCATATAGGGGGACATACCTGTGGTACCCTACGGTACCGGCAACGGGGAACGAAGAGACTCATCCCCGGCTCAGTCGATGAACAGCCTGCTGATCGGTTGATGGGCTGGGCTCGTTGTTGGTATATCCATCGATATCCGGATCCAGTGTCGATCGGGGTATAGCCGAAGTGAGTGTTGGCCACGGAGATGCTCGTTCGGGAACCGTTGCTGTTTGATTCCGACTCCGTCGAGGCTTGATCCCGGCACTGCGGGTGGATAGCCGGGTAGGCTGACCGCATTACTCGACACATGTGCGTTGGTCTGAATCGGCGCAGCTTTCGATATTCGGGGAACATGACCGAGGGGGGGGTGGTTGATCACGGAGACGGTCTTTCTAGGAAAACCGGAGAGACTTGATCCCGGTTCCGTAGGAGCTTGATTCCGAATTCGTCAGGTTTGATCCCGGCACCGGTGAAGAATAGCTTATTAGACTGGTAACGTAGCCGACGTGGCTTCTTCCCGGATTTCCTGAATGGGTAGCCGGCGAGGCTCCCGCGTTGGACACTTTAACGAGAATCCTAAATGACGAAGAACGGTCACCGAACACTTAACGCCGTTCCGCATGGTCACTTTCACAGCCCATTTCTTCTTCGGTGTTTCGTGCACGGCTGTCTAACAACGACTCCCCTCTCAATCGACAATCTCCTTTTCGTCTCCCCATCTTCGTTCATTCGGCTTCGGATATTACGTTACCTTTTCGCTCGTTTCGCTCCATGAGCGAAAATCAGGGAAGGGGATAGGACGCTGGGTACACTCTTATAAAAAAGTCGGCAAAATGATCAATATTGTTTTCTATGAACTATATGCAAGTGTGTCGATTCCTACGTTGTTACCACATACGGTAACAGCTGCAATGTTAATACACGTAGGTTGGTGGCTAAGCTATGAAAACTTCGCGAGCCATTATGGGGGTGGCGGTAGTGTTCGATGATTTTTCATCATGGTGTCGTGGGCAGCAAATTTGAATTATTTTCCATGGAGTGACACGTCGGTTCGTCGGTGACCAAACCCCCTAAATTTCCGGAGGACCATTCCTCCTTATTTCCGGTGGACCATGGTGCACAGTTTTACTTAGAGTCCCTCGCTGGCACTCGGACGATGATCAGCCGCCCTTAACATGGAGAACAGACGCTGTTGTGAGCCGATCCTGACATGGAGAACAGACGCTCAATAAGATTTGCACTTCCGGAGAGGAGCAAACCCCCCCTTCCCTGTCAGCATACGACCATAGTTCCCACCGGGGTTGGTTACCCGATCTTCCCTAAGGTTGCTCGTATCCCGGCCAGCACCGCGGGGAGGTAGGGATAGGAGTTGCTGGGTAAGAGGCTAAGGACCGCGAGATGGGGTCTATTTTATTCCTTCAGGTACGCGAAGTACCAATGGTACGCTTTACCCAGCATTTGCCGTGCCGGTTTTCGAATATACTAACCTGATTATTTACAGACCATGGATATCAAGACGGAAAACTGGGAGCACTGCTTCGCGAGGAGAGCGACTACGAGGACGTGAACGGTGTAGAGCGGTAGTGTCTAGTGCTGTGATCGAATTATAAATAAAGAATCTAAAGATAAATAGTAACTTAAATCCCTACAGTGGGTGAAAATTCAACATGGGAGTAAAGGCAAAGTACTCACCGGATTTTCTCGCATTTTACTTTATTTTGGCTTCTTGCACGCAAGGGCGGGTTTGAGTGAAAGGAACCATTAAGTGAGTTGTTTCGCGGTTCCGTGCATATGGACGCAACTGATAACCCAACTAACATTTTTGGTGCTAAAAGCTTCAACTTCTAGCCTTTGGCTGTATAATATTTGAATAAAAGCCGCCAATGCTGAATAAAAGAAAAGCCTCCACAAATAATCCCTTAAACTTCAACTCGACTATTACCCAAATACCTATCAGCTAGTCAGTGTGCCGAATATATTCAATCTTTTATCGTTTATGCAGCTTTCATATATAGTCATAAAACAGCTCTGTCTGAATTAGCAACAAAGCTTATCGGTTAAGAGCTCATGTATGTAACTGAGTTGCTTGTTAGCAACTTCCCATATTACGGTGAGTAGCATTCACAATGAAAACGTTTTTGCTGTTGTTATAGCACTAACAATATAGCGCAATGGCGCTATAAATGAACTAACGAAGCTTTTAGGCAACTTCTGTACCTTTGAAGATTACACAACGTTTAAGTAAACCTATTACTGCTTCTTTTAATAGCATATCAGTATGGAACGTCAAAACCGCTATGTTTACATTTGATTTTTGTTGCCGGAGCTGTGTATGAGTTATTGATTTCTGTAATGCAGCTACAAAGATATTCACCTGCTCTTTTAGCAACTGACAAAGCGCTGTCAATAATGCTAGCAGATAGTGTAAGAAAACAAGCCATTTAGAAGCGATATTTCTGTTGACGGCTACTGTTAAACGATTAGCAGCAAAGTAGCATCTATACAGGTCGAGAAAATGTTGCCGAAAAACAATTTCAGAAATTGATGATGGATAAAAGTTAGCCAACAGAACATGCTGATAGATGTTTGAATAATGGTTGAAATAATGCTGAAAGCATAATTTTTAAGCTTATGTGCTGAAAGCAGCATGTAGGCCTCTTTCTAACGTTTATACAGCATGCATCTGAAAATAGCGTTAGTAAAACAACCTATAGGGTATGCGAAGAAGCACATCCATAATTTGCTTTGTTATTTACATATGTCAAAGTGACGGTGATGACAGAGCAGCAGCCATTGAATCAGGAGATCAGGAGTTCGAATCTAGGTAGCAACAAAATTGATATTTGAGTTTTCACAAAAAAAAAACATTGAATAAACTCACGAAATTTACTCTCCTCTCAAATAATATTTAGTCAAATTGAATTCAGTGGCTGTATAAAACTTATTTAACAGATTCAAAAAATCTGAATAAGCGCCATTGAAGCGAATTATATTACTAAATGGTTTAGTAAAGATTGAGAAAAAACTGTGTAACATGCAAGTAGTTGTGCAGACACGTCAAAAACAGCTGAATAGATTCGCCAGATTTGCTGGTAAAAGCATTGAATAGAAGCTCTTGATCATATGTATAGCACACATATTCAGCTTGAAGCCGTATAGACGAGTTGAAATAACATTTACATTGACATTAAATGTTAGTTGGGAAGTAACCGTCGAACCCAGCCAATACGTTTGACAGTTATATTTAGGCTGCATTTTACACAGTAATGATCATCGCGCCATCTCCAAACGATTGCCAACCGCGTTCTAAATATTCGATGCATTTGAATCAACGGTTGCGGATATTTACACACGTATGGCAAACCAGCTTAAATGTCTGTTCTCTTTTATTCCGAGACTATGTACCGACGCCATAATAACCAGACAGTTAAAGTTAGACAAAACAGAAGACAAAACGCGAACAAATCATTCTTCCCCTGAAGAAGACACTTATCCCGTGTCGAAACGTCGGACGAATAAAATCTCGTTTTAATCATATGAGACTGCGTAGCCATTAATTAAGGGTCTGTCTCATTTGGAGAGTTCAACTGGAATTGAACTTAAAAGTGACATTTCAAAAATTATCGAATAACCCTGCTGGCAGAGCAAGATTACTTTTGACAGATGTCGAATTATTTTACATAGATGTCTTATTGGAATTGCTGGGTTGCACCAGCCCTTCTTATGACTGGATTAAAAATAATAAATATAATAACTTCAATTTATATTTATTAAAAATATTCATTAAAAATAATAAATATATTAACTTCAACACTTTGCATAAATGCGCATTCCTTCGATTTGTTTTGTGTCCCCTTCAGAATTAGCCCACTGGTCATATTTCGTATGGAACAGCACTCCATCAAATGGTGGATCATCTCGATATCCTCCTAGGTTCATTCCAATGGAATCCATCGCCTCTATGACGAAATTATACATGGTTCTGTAGAAAAACACTAATCGAAACGGTCGGCTATCGATCTTCGTTGGAAATTCCAGCTTCAACGGATCGTAGCTTTCTGTTGCCACATCATATGCAACTTGAAGCAACAGATCGGCTTCGAACAGCAAAATGATGTGATTTTGCACCAAGTTGTATAGAGTGACAACTGTCGGAAGAAGCGGTCGCAATACCGATTTGAGACACCGCCAATCCAAGTGATCTGACACGATCCAGCTGAGAAGAAGCAGCTTCTGATCATTAAATTTTGCTACATCAGATGGATCGGTGGAGAATAGTTGCGGGAGCGAGGCAGGCACTATGAACTGTGGAAACTGCACGGGCAGATTTTGCTTCGTGTGATTTTGCTGGTGGGTTAGTTTGACGACAAATGGGTGTGTGTAGTGTTTCGGACGCTTACGGCGGTGGTATACGATGATACCGGCGGTGCGTGTCAGGATGCGAATAACAAGATCAGGCAGTTGTTGACCTAATTCAGTGCTGCGTAAGTCAACCAATCCGAAACATACAGGGTGAGGTTGTTTGTGCCAAATTTGGTACATGAATGAATTGGGATGCTTCAAAAGAACATCTACCACTGGATCATTATTAGGGTTTAAGTTCGGTACATAGTTCTGCAAAAGAAATCATAAATCAACATTGAAGAGTAAGTGTTCCATACAACTTACAGTTTTATAAAACTCCAAACTCTGCTGAAAACGATGTTTTTGGAAGCTCTTGCGCGGTCCAAAAACTTGATTCTCAATTTCAAGTAAATTTGGACTAGGCCACTGCTCTCGAACGAAGTTGGCTACATTGACTATTTTGCGAGAATATTGTCCAAGGCGAAAGTGAAACCGTTTTAATTCTTCCAGTTTGACGATGTCATTTCCACAGAGTGTTGCAAATAATGGCATCTGCGCGAAGGATAATTCTAAATGCTTCAGTAAAGCTTTGCGATTATATTCCATGGTTTCCAAAGTATCGATATAAAGGTCTTTTGATGACCAAAACCTCCAGTCTCCTTCGTATATTAAAAAGTCTGAGTCATTGGAAATAATTGCCAATGCATTCACTCTGCAAGCAAAGGCAGCCAATTCTTGATCGCATTCTTTTTCCAAGGACACTGTCAAATTTCCGTGTATTCTTGCAAGGTGCTCGAGAGCATAACTGCAACCTGGTGCTCCAAGCTTCTCTATACTAGTCTTCTTATCGACCGCGTCGATTAATTCGATCAGTTCTTGGTATTCTTTATCTCTACGCTCGCACCAGGTGTTAAGTTTGAAATCGAGTACACTGCCATCCACAAAAAACTCTAGCACCACTCCGAGGGATTTCAACTTCCGCAGAAAGCGATCAACGGTCCAAAATCCGACGTTAAAACGGGCTCCATAAATCAAGGAGTCGAAATCAACTGCGCTTAATTCACACGACAACGCAAATACGTCAATAACAATCACAGGTGGTGGGGGCGACTGTGATTCTGAAGAAGCTTTGTTATAGTAGTCTCTGAAAAGTTGGTATTAATAATAATTATTGATCTAAACTAATATTGTATTTTCAAATTTACTTGACTTCATGCTCAATATTCACTTTGAAGCAGCCGTTCTCCACTTTTTTGCGGATAAAAGTTTCCAAATGGCGCACACCCATCCTGCATACTGTGAGCTATATTTAACACTGAGTGAGCTCGTGACAAGTAGAGAGTAAGGCGAAAGGTGACTAATACTATGTCCGCACTATGGTCGAATAACATGTTATTCGCGCTAAATATTAAATATTAAATATTAAATATTAAATATTAAATATTAAATATTAAATATTAAATATTAAATATTAAATATTAAATATTAAATATTAAATATTAAATATTAAATATTAAATATTAAATATTAAATATTAAATATTAAATATTAAATATTAAATATTAAATATTAAATATTAAATATTAAATATTAAATATTAAATATTAAATATTAAATATTAAATATTAAATATTAAATATTAAATATTAAATATTAAATATTAAATATTAAATATTAAATATTAAATATTAAATATTAAATATTAAATATTAAATATTAAATATTAAATATTAAATATTAAATATTAAATATTAAATATTAAATATTAAATATTAAATATTAAATATTAAATATTAAATATTAAATATTAAATATTAAATATTAAATATTAAATATTAAATATTAAATATTAAATATTAAATATTAAATATTAAATATTAAATATTAAATATTAAATATTAAATATTAAATATTAAATATTAAATATTAAATATTAAATATTAAATATTAAATATTAAATATTAAATAATAAATATTAAATATTAAATATTAAATATTAAATATTAAATATTAAATATTAAATATTAAATATTAAATATTAAATATTAAATATTAAATATTAAATATTAAATATTAAATATTAAATATTAAATATTAAATATTAAATATTAAATATTAAATATTAAATATTAAATATTAAATAATTAAATATTAAATATTAAATATTAAATATTAAATATTAAATATTAAATATTAAATATAAAATATTAAATATTAAATATTAAATATTAAATATTAAATATTAAATATTAAATATTAAATATTAAATATTAAATATTAAATATTAAATATTAAATATTAAATATTAAATATTAAATATTAAATATCAAATATTAAATATTAAATATTAAATATTAAATATTAAATATTAAATATTAAATATTAAATATTAAATATTAAATATTAAATATTAAATATTAAATATTAAATATTAAATATTAAATATTAAATATTAAATATTAAATATTAAATATTAAATATTAAATATTAAATATTAAATAAATATTAAATATATAATATTAAATAATAAATATTAAATATTAAATATTAAATATTAAATATTAAATATTAAATATTAAATATTAAATATTAAATATTAAATATTAAATATTAAATATTAA
This sequence comes from Armigeres subalbatus, assembly GCF_024139115.2. Lineage (NCBI taxonomy): Eukaryota > Metazoa > Arthropoda > Insecta > Diptera > Culicidae > Armigeres > Armigeres subalbatus. Next base: position 302,109,066 of record NC_085140.1, on the reverse strand, counting down.
ATATTAAATATTAAATATTAAATATTAAATATTAAATATTAACTATTAAATATTAAATATTAAATATTAAATATTAAATATTAAATATTAAATATTAAATATTAAATATTAAATATTAAATATTAAATATTAAATATTAAATATTAAATATTAAATATTAAATATTAAATATTAAATATTAAATATTAAATATTAAATATTAAATATTAAATATTAAATATTAAATAATAAATATTAAATATTAAATATTAAATATAGGAATGAGTGATGAGAAGTGAAAAATGAGATGTCTCATTCTCACTCCTCATCTCATACTTCTCACTGTGAAAAGTGCGAAGTTAGTAGTGAGATGTCAAACTTCTCACGCCGCACTTCTCACCTTTTACAGTGAGAAGAAGAGTGAAAAGTGAGTAGTTAGTCATCTCACTACTCACTTGTCTCTCCTCATTTCTCACAACTCACTGTGAAAAGTGAGTAATCAATATTATGTGCTATTCTATTCTTTTCAATAACATATCTTGATATTGAAATGATATTTCGGTGCACATTTTTGATACTGTTGCCTGTTCTTTTATCTCTTACATCAATCAAGTCCATATCATGTTCAGTTTTTTCTGTTCATGGCTCTTCCCAGGAAGTCGTTCAAACATGGCTTCTATAAAACCAAGTCAGAATGTGCCCAATGCACTATTCTTATGCAACGGTGAAAAATATTTCCCTACAAAATGATGTATTACCGCTGAGTTATTGATTTATTTGAATGATGTGCCATTATCTCATCCTTTACGGTTATTATCATTCTTCATTTTATTATTAACATTACATTCCCCACTGGTACATTGCCGCCTCGCAGCTTAGTGCACTTTCACAGTTATTAACCGCGAGGTTTATAAGCCAAGTTACCATTTTGTATATCATTAGGGTAACACGATGATACTTCTATGCTCTGGGAAGTCGAGACAATTTCCAAACCGAAAATTGTGTGGACCGGAACCTGAATCGAGCCCAGTCACCCTCAGCATGGTCTTGCTTTAGGGAGACTGGGGAGACTTGATCCTTTTCTGATTTCCGATTTATCACAGCCAAAATAAATAAACATACGGGATTTCCGCACAGACTCCCTAAGAAATTAAGTATTTAACTTTACTGATGTATATGACAGTCCTTAAATTATTGTTGTTGTTGATACACAATCGATTTTTGGAGTGCTGTCAAGATCCCTATCCAAGAACTTGCTTTGATAAAATTAGATAAAGGTGCCCTCAGATTTTTTAAATGGGGGACTAATGGGGGATCAAGTGTCCCCATATTGAGGCAATAACTTCAAACCAAAATATCCTAAAACTTTGAAGGAATGTTGACATTTTCATCAGTACAGATCATTAAGCATATTTATGGCTTTGTGCTGTGAAAATGAAAGCATTTGGTCATTGTTATGAAAAGTTGTTCAAATTTTGCATGGCCAATAAAAAATCTTTAGAAAGGTCAAATCATTCAAACCGCCCTGCAGAATAAATAAGGTTGTCAATCCAAAAAATAACTCACCACGTAAAGGTCATTTGTCTGGAGGATCTATACTAAAAAAATACGCTAGAACAAAACTACTTTAGTTCTTGATAAAACACGGGGTGATCAAGTCTCTCCGGGGATCAAGTCTCCCCACCTTCCCTCTATAATCGCGCATCTTACCGCTAGTCTAATAAGGCTATTACAAATCAAGACAAAATTTTCAAAACGACTTATCTGCTTTTGTAAACAAAGATTCAAACGACGATTTGACAAATCTGATAGCCCTCCCATGCAAACCAACACTATCAATAGGTAGATTAAGGATTCCGCTACCTGTTGATGGTGTTGGTTTGCGTGAGAGAGCTATCAGATTCGTCAAATCGTCGTTTGAATCTTTGTTTACAAAAGCAGATAAGTCGTTTTGAAAATTTTGCCTTGAAATACTCAATGTCTACGAAAGGTCAAATGAATATTAATTCTGTCGTGGAAAAACGATGTTTATTTCACACCCCAGCTGTATCAACCCCTCCATGAAAAGATATTTTAGTTACCAGATAAAGATTGTCGCTGTCGTCGCTGTTCGGAATACCTTTTGCTGGCGAGGATAGGGGTGCTAAAATTTAGCATTTAATGTCAAAGAAGGAAAATCCATACGATTTGACAGCTTGGTACCCAACATTGAAATTCTCACGTCCGAATGTGTGAGTGGCGATAGAAGGAAAACAAACACTCCTAGATGGTGCTACTCAGAAAAGTTCGGGTAAAAATGAGTATATTACCATATATTTTTTGACTCCTTCGCAACCATTGTGATGACTCGATCAATTTTGAGGTTATGAACAGAAGGAAAACATTTACACATGCCGAATTGCACATCAGTGTGTGAGCGTTAAATGTCACTCATCTCTATGTTCCGGACAGCAGAACAAAGGCAACCGAAGCGACAATCTTTATCTAGTAACTAAAATATCTTTTCCTCCATGCTACACGATCGAATCGTATTGCGTATTTTCTCTCCCGTCGTTCAGAATGTTATTCGATGTTTTTCGTCGAACTGCGCAAGCAAATAAGTGAAGATGGGAAAGCGAATAATAATTATAATCGATTATCGAGCGTAATCAATTCCATGCAAGTGCGTGGCATAACGAAAGGCGATTTTCTGTGTTTCATCGAGTACGAATTACATGAAACATCTTAAAATGATTTTTTATATTTCATTATTTTTGAATAAATTCGAATGTTTTCAGTAGGCTTGAGAAGGTTTTCTTGAAGCCGTTCATCCACTAATCAAATTCGTTTGCCATAAGAGTAGTCAGTAGATGATACTATTCCAATTAATACCACCTTAACTGTAACTTGATGGTTAATTCGAGTCAAGTACGAGAGACAGAAGCCAGTCTTATTGTTGAGGTCGAAATACGTATCTGTCAAGTATTATTCAGCCATAGATGGTACGCAGCACTATCCTTTCAAAAACTTCCAGTGCATCGACCGAGCATCGTCCAGGTCTCGTGTCCTTGATACCTTTCTATGATATTTAACCACATTCAACATCCACTGCAACCACGTGTTTTTTTTACACGAAAAACTTTTGGTGAATAACAATAGCGGTGTAAAAAATACAAATCATTAAAATTTAATGATTTAATCATTTAATGAAACGCAAAGCGCAACTTAGGGCAGATGCCCACGTAGCGTCTTTTCAACTCAGCGTTAAAAAGACGTAGTATCTGCGTTATTTGACCATCTTAGCCTTTTATCCTATTTCCATATAGAAGTAAACGAAAAAACAGGTTGCGATTAAGTCTCAATTTCCACAAAAAAATTCGGAAAGAAAAAATGGAAAAATATTTTTTTTAAATTCCGCCGCGGATGGTTTTTGGGATCACGCCGCCGACACTTTTACAAACAGCGGACTGCAGCTACAATTTTGAAAAATGTTTTTACAATAATCCAAGAAAACATCTTAAGAAAAAAAACTTCAAAAGAATTTCTTGTGGATCTTCTTCTTCTTCTTCTTCTTCTCATTGGCATTACATCCCCACACTGGGACAGAGCCGCCTCGCAGCTTAGTGTTCATTAAGCACTTCCACAGTTATTAACTGCGAGGTTTCTAAGCCAGGTTACCATTTTTGCATTCGTATATCATGAGGCTAACACGATGATACTTTTATGCCCAGGGAAGTCGGGACAATTTCCAATCCGAAAATTGCCTAGACCGGCACCGGGAATCGAACCCAGCCACCCTCAGCATGGTCTTGCTTTATAGCCGCGCGTCTTACCGCACGGCTAAGGAGGGTCCCTCGTGGGTTCTTGTGGATATTCAGGAAAAATCCCTGTAAAAACTTTGACATTAATTCATACAATCCTGATAAAGTGCTGGCATTCAGAATGATTTTTGAACAATTCTCTATGAAAAAATTTGCTTGAAAATTTCGCTACAAATTGTTAATGAAAAAAAAAAAACAAAACATCTCCAGTGTGAATTCCGAAAAATTTTCCTTAAAACTCCGAAAAAAATTCCATTTGAATTCTGTATAAAAATTCAACGCAGTCCCGTGGGAAATACATATAATTTTCAGTGGAAAAAAATGTTCATATTTTCATTTTTTTTTACATTCTAATGAATTTCTTCGACAAGTTCTTCCGAATCTTCACCAGAAATTCTTCTTCATTTCCAAAAGAAGTTTTTCGAACATTTTAAGGAGTGCACTTCAAAATGTCCAGTCTCCAGTTAGCCTTGCGAGCAAAGGCGTAGGAATGCCAATCCGGAGATGAACTCGCTGCCGTAATCCGGAAAAGTGCATGTTGTAAAATGGCTGTTACGTCACTTTTCCAGATTACGGCAGCTCGATTCTCGTTCCTGTCTAGGATGTTTTCGGGTGGGAAACATTTTCGACACCCTAGGTATAGTGTATCCATCGTACTTGCTACACAAGATATATATTCGTACAATAGCTGGCTTATAAAAGCTTTCAATTTATAACTGAGGAAATGCTAATAGAATATACTAAGTTGAAAACCAGACCAAGTTCCAGTTGGAATATGGAGCCGTAGAAGAAGAGGAAGACTTCTAAATTTTCCAAAAAAAATCTTCTGAATTTCTAAGAGATATTGAAGAGCCAATGCCACATGAAACACTTTGATATTTCCGTTGATTTTTTTGTTTTTTGATTTTTTTTTAATTTGGAATTTTGAAATGAAAATTTTTCGGAATACTTTTTTACGCTCTTTGTGAATTCTACCACATTTTTTTTTAAATTTTCCAAGTATTTTTTTATTTGAGGCATTATCTTCAAAAAAATCTTTGGATTTTCAAAGAATAAATCTTTAGAATTCTCAAGGTTCATTTTTTTTAATTTGCACCATAAATTCTTCCAAAATTCGGGAATTCATTCTTGTTCGGGAAGTCGTTTTGATTTCTTTGTAGGTTCAGCTAAACATTGCTTCAAATCTTTACCATGCAAAGATGCACAGGAAATGATTTAGAAATTTTAAGGAATTTTCACATCAGAAAATCTTAAAAAAATTTAATTTAATTTTTTAAGGAATTCCTACTGGAAATGCTTCAAAAGTACAACCTTCACAAGTACTACCAAAGTACAATTTTTTCGTTATTTCCACTTGTAAAAATATCGGAATTTCCATGGAAAATTCATTATTGGTGTTCCAGATGAACTTTTTTCGATTTTCTACTGGAAAATCTTAGGAAATTCCATCTGAAATATTTTAGCATATTCCGAATAATTTCTTTTGGAAATTAAAAAAAACTGCTGAAAAAGAATTTCTTTTGGAAACCGAAAAAACTTTCCATTGAAAATTTAGAAGAATTTACTTTGAAAATTCATTAAAGTTGCCCAGGATTTTGAAAACAAAAAAACTTAAGAGATTCTGTTAAAAAAGTAAGCTTGATTTTTTTTCTAATTTATACTAGAAATTCTTCGGAATTTGATGTATATTGGAATTTTCATCGTAAATATACATTTCGGATCCTTTTACGGATTCTTCTAGTTCTTCAAAATTTTTACCGAACATTTTTCGGAACTCTTTAGGAAATATAAAAAAAAATGTCGGAAGAAATGTCGTTGAAATCCTAAAGATTTTTCCGTGGAGACTCCGAGGAATTTCTTGTCAATATTCTGAAGGGTTTCTCTTGCATCTCCAGAACAATTATTCTTGAAAATTCAGAAGATCTTGGAATTTAAAATAAATCCAAGCAATAAATGTAGGCAATAATTTAGGCTTAAGAAGCCTAGCATTTTATGCACCTAAATGTTCTAAATGCATCAAATTCTAGTAGTGCGTATGAAAAAGGTTATGACATGAAGAAGCTTGCATTTAAAAAAAAATCAACATGAATCTATCTATCTATTCTATCTATCTATCTATCTATCTATCTATCTATCTATCTTCTTCTTCTATATATATATAAATATATATATTATATATATATATATTATATATATATATATATATATATATATATATAAAACTCAATGTTTGTATGTTTGTATGTATGTTTGTATGTATGTTCCAGCATAACTTCTGAACCCATTGACCGATTTCAACCAAATTTGGAACACTCATTCTTTATCTTAAGGAGACGACGATAGAGGAGGTAGAGAAGCTCTTTGGGAAAGGGAAAGCGGGTGGGGGGAGGGGTATTGCTTAGTTATTGGTCAACTCAGTGTATCTTTTGAACCCCTTGGCCGATTTCAACCAAATTTGGAACACACATTCTTTATCTTAAGGAGGGGGCGATAGGGGTGTAGATCATGCTCTTTGGAAAAGGGGGGGGGGTGCGGGAGGAGGGGTACTGCTTAATTATCGATCAACTCAGTGTGAATTCTGAACCCCTTGGCCGATTTCAACTATTTTTTGAACACAAATTCTTTATCATACAGAGGGGTCGATAGGGGGGTTAAGCATGCTCTTTGAAAAAGGGGGAGGGTGTGGAGGGAGGGGTATTGCTTAGTTATCGATCAACTCAGTGTATCTTCCGAACCCCTAGGCCGATTTCAACCAAATTTGGAACACAAAATCTTTATCTTAAGGAGGGGACGATATGGGGTTAAGCATGCTCTTTGGAAAAGGGGAAGGGTGTGGGGGGAGGTGTATTGCTTAGTTATCGATCAACTCAGTGTAAATTCTGATCCCCTTGGCCGCTTTCAACCGAATTTGGAACACAAATTCTTTATTTGGTGTTATTGGGGTTTGGTATTGTTTAGAAAACGATTTAATTTAAAATCCCTCTTATTTAGTACATTCAAGGTTCTTTGACATTGTACAATGCTCCGAAAACAAATTGCCCAAATTCCTTAAAAATAGCAATTCCTCGACAATAACATTTTCCCGGTAATACCATTTCCCCAAAAATGACTCTAACGGAAATGATATTTCCCAAAAATGATACTTCCCGATACACATATCCCAGAATATGACATTTCCCTGAAAATGACATATCCCTGAATGTAGCAGGCCATTTACATAACACTATTTGGCCTAAGGTCATTCGACATGAAGGACATTTGGGATAATTAAGAACAGCATCAGAAAAATCTTGCATAGGAAGCAAGCATTTGCTGGGTATAAAACAATCATAATTGTTACCCTACATCGGAATAATGGTATGCCCAGTGAAAGGCAATGATTAATGTGTTTCCTTCTGAATGGTGAATGTGTTGCTTCTTTAAAAGTAGGCATTTACCCGGAATAAGGCAATGGTTGGTGTGATCCCTTCTTTAAAAATATGCGTTTGCCCAGAATATGGCATCGATGGATGTTTTTTTCTTCTTTAAAAAAAGACGTTTGCCTGGAATAAGGCTTTTCAAACCCACGATCCCTTCTTCCAAATCAGTCAGTGTTTCCAAAAGCCTTCTTTTAATCAAATGATAAAATATGAATAAGTAAACACAATTACCCTGTTGACCAATTGGTTTTATCATTTTACGATTTTAAAAGAAAACTGCAAACCAAATTGGCAATTCCGAGCAAGGCCGGGTACATAAAGCTAGTAACCTAAAAAATCTGCAGTTGCTTGTATAAATAATTTGAAGTCATATCAACCCAATGGACCTACTGGGATATTATATCATACATCATTCATAAATTGGTTAATTGGATAAATCGAATGATTCGAACGCCAGAATAATAATTGGTCTATAATACATTCATTTCTCTATGAGTCGCTTATGAAAGGACCATTGACTGAAGCATATTTGAGATGTGGAATAGAAGTTCCTTGGAAAATTATTCGATAGAATCATCAGAGTGACCGAGAAAATATTTTTAGTATGGCAGCATTGGCTTCCACGAGTCGATATCAAATAAAATTTCAATGAAGAATTAGAAATTTTTAGAAATTAGCCAGCTCTGGGCTGAAAATCTCTTTAATAAAGAAAAAATAGGAATTTTCCTTAATAAAATAGGAAATTGGCAATAAAGAAATCAGGGTATGAGTATTAAATTAATATAGAATTTCTACAAATAATGCGAAATTTCCATAAACAGTTGAATATTTTCCACAAAACAATAATAAGTTAGCACTTGTAAGAGCAAAAATTGCAATTATGAAATAATAATTTTCCATAAAGAAATCAAAATGTTCCACGAAAAAAATACAAAATTATCATGAATAAATCAATATTAGCAATAAACAATTACAAAAATTTTCGCAAAATAAATATTTGTTTGCACAAAAAATATTTTTTTCCACAAAATCTCTATTTAATAAAAATGAGTTGAGGTTTCCTTCCTGACGATTTGACTCGCGAACGGGTTGACTGATTTGCAAGATTTTTTCCTAATCGATTCGTTTTGGGTTTGTATATACAAAAAGTTGGTGAATTTAACGGGGAAATGTAAAATGTCATTAAAATACAATTTTGGGTCAGCTGTTGAGGAAAACAGAACAAAGTGCGAGTTGGCTCTTGTTTCGGAACGCAGAACGATCGCGCGATTTGCCGAAATTTTGTGTTTTGCATTGCGCGGCCGATAATAAAGTTAATTGGTTCAGTGCGTGTTGGCTCTTGTTTCGGACAGCAGAACGATCGCGCGATTTGCCGAAATATTGTGTTGTGCATTGCGCGACCGTCAGTGCCTGTTTTGTCGTGTTTCTGCTCAGTAAGCAGATAGTTCGCGCGGTCGAGTGAGTAAACTAATTGATGAATATATTTTAATATTTTTTTCAGCATATACTGTTATTGACAAACGCTCTATATTGTCGCTCCTTATTATTCACCTTACCCACTAACGCAAATTATCCTTCCCGAGACATCTATGGAGGTAGTATAGGTTCCCTGCATCTTCACTAGTAGATGTTGAACTAACATTCCTTCCCTTCCTTCCGTGATTGTAAGGACGTGGCCAGGTATACAACTGCTACTGTATAGGAAATGGTACTAATCCCAAGTACCAATTTGCGACAATATACAGTAGATTGCTCAATTGAGCATTGTATAGCCACCCACGATTTGTACAATCACATATGCTATGCTATGCTATGCTAGCTGTTGAGGAAAACAGAACAAACGCACGGAAATTGATCTAGAGTGCGATGCTGCAAATAATTCATTGTGTCATTTGCAACACCTGAACAATGCTGGGTTTCTTTCACATCAATCAAATTTCCATTAAAAAATACTACAAAGCAATCAAATTGATAAAATTTTCCATGAACTTCAAACGCTTTTAAAAAAGGGGTAATCTATGGAAAAATGCTCAATTTTATTGCTTTTTTATATTCGTCAATGGAATATTTCCTTTTTTTCAATGCTATTTATTGATTCTTTCGTGAAAAGGTTTTAATTTTTCGTAAATAAAATAGGGGGAATGACGGCTTTGGCAGGTGTTGTTCTATTATTGTCAGGGGGTTTTTTATGACTGATTTTGCTCAAATTTGGCCTAAATATTCTTTGCATATCAAAGAATATTGTGGCCAAATTTCATAACATTTGGTCGACAAAAACCCCCCTGCCAATAATAGAACAAAACCTGTCAAAGCCGTCTTTTCCCCTATTTATTTGTGGAAAATTTTATAATTATTTATTTCTAATATTTCTAATATTGGGCTGCAAAATGGTGGGTTGACATCAAGGAAGGAGCACCCAACAGAGCTCTGGTCCCCACAAGTCCTTATCTCACGCTTCCACGGGTCGTCCGATGACAAAAGACCGCCAGCTAAGGGTTGTGTACTTAGCTGGCAGTGCAGCCTGGGCACTGTTGTCCTTCTGACATCAGCTAGAGTGAGAAGGTACGCCTCGAGCGTCTGATCACCAGGAGCTGCGGCTCAAACAGCGTCTGCCTGGTACCCAGAGGCTGATTAACGAAATGCTGTATCGCGTCAGCTATACTTAAGGTGGCAGCCCCACCAGCGCGATGTAGGTAACGCGACCCCGGTAAGGTAGCTTACTGAAGCCTCTCAAATACCACGAAAAATGGAGATAGAAGAAAAAGAGAACGTTATTGTTGGCATCCGACCCGGCAATGAAATAAGGACTATGATTGGAAACTCGGTACCTGGAATGTCAGGACCCTAAATGAACCTGGACGAGTGAGCCTTCTGGCTCGCGAACTGCAGAAGGTTGGAGTGAACGTGGCTGCTATTCAAGAAGTCCGATGGCCAAGATCCGGAGAACGTGAATTCCGAGCCGTGGACCCCACGACCAACACTGCATTCAAGTATAACATCTATCACAGCGGCGGTGAAAAAGCTGAGCATGGAGTTGGTTTCGTAGTGATGGGCAAGCAGATGAAGCGAGTGATGCGGTGGAAACCCATTAGCAAACGAATCTGTGTGTTGAAGATACGGAGCAAATTCTTCAATTACAGCCTAATCAACGTTTACGCACCGACAAACGATAAATCCGACGACGTGAGGACACGTTTTTTTGAATGTCTTGATAAAGCCTATAGAGAGTGCCCAAAGCATGATGTGAAAATTGTTATCGGAGACGCTAACGCCCAGGTCGGTAGAAAGGACGTTTTCCGTCCCATAATCAGTAGGGAGAGCCTTCACTCCGCTACCAATGACAACGGCCTACGGCTAGTAAATTTTGCTGCTGCCAGAGGGATGGCCATCAGTAGCACTTACTTTGCACGAAAGAACATCCGCAAGCACACCTGCTGGAGACACCCAAATGGTGAAACTTGCAACCAGATAGACCATGTTCTGGTGGATGGGCGCCATTTCTCGGATGTTATCGATGTGCGGACATTCAGAGGTCCGAACATTGACTCTGATCACTACCTCGTTGTCAGTAAAATTCGATCACGGTTGTCAACTGTATCGAACGAAAGATCACAGCGAACGATGCGTTACAATATCCAGCGATTGTCGGCGGAAGGAGTATCGGCTGAGTACCGCCAGAAGCTCGACGAACGGATAAGTGCAATCAACGTTAGCGACATCATCAACTATCTATGGGAGTCGATCCATAGAGCAGTGAGCACAACAGCAAGAGAAGTGGTAGGCACTGCACAGAGGCGACCCAGGACGGGTTGGTTCGATGTGGAGTGTCAGAGAGTGACAGACGAGAAGAACGTTGCCAGAAGCCGAATGTTGGTGTCGGGTACCTGATCGAATAAAGATCGGTACAAGGAAGCAAGAGCAGCCGAAAAACGAACCCACCGCAGGAAGAAGAAAGAAGACAAGTAACAAGTTATTAGTGAGGCGCAGGAAAAAATGTAGCAGAACGATATGCGGAGGTTTTATGAATCTGTCAATGGCGTGCGGAGAAAGACAGTGCCATCTCCCGCCATGTGCAACGACCAACAAGGGAATTTGCTGACAGATAAAACCGCGATTGAATTTCCGTGACCATTACAATCGAGTCCGAAACGACTGTAAAACTAGAATAAATATGCTGAAAAGTGTTTCAAGAAAGAGATCAAGAAGTGATCGTCTTACACTGCTGCGAGTGGCTAATGCAGTAATCAACAGCAGACTACTTTACGGCTTGGAACTAGTTGCTCTCAACTTCCAGGAATTCAACTCAACTCAACTCTCGGCCCGACACACAACAAGGCTATCCGAATCATCTCAGGGCTTCTACCATCGACACCTGCAGACACAGCGTGTGCCGAGGCGGGAGAACTACCTTTTCGGTACAAAGCCACAGCCGACCTCTGTAACAAGGCGGTTAGCTACTTGGAGCGTACTAAATCAAATGACAACAGCTGCAGATTGAAGGACCTAGCAAATGAAGCTCTGGATAAATTATGCAAGAAGAAGATCCCCAGAATTGCAGGCCTCCGCCGACTGGGGACAAGAAGCTGGAATAAAAGTAGCCCCAAGGTAGATTGGGCACTGAAAAGAATCCTTAAAAAGAACCCCAATAAGACCCAAGCGCAAACACTATTCAGAAACCACATTGAGACTAAGTACCGGGATGCAGAAATCCGTTTCACCGATGGATCAAAGGCAGGTGGCAGAGTCGGTATTGGCATCACATCAGACACAATAGACGATTCTATCGATTGCCGGATCAATGCTCTGTATTCTCTGCTGAGACAGCAGCCATCTTCCGGGCCATGGCCTTTCCAACAACCAGAAGCACGCTAATAGCATCGGACTCGGCCAGTGTATTAGCCGCTCTGGAATCACCAAGAAATAAACACCCCTGGGTCCAGGCCATAGACACCGTTGCAAACAACAACACCCACCTTATATGGATCCCAGGACACTCGGGGATAAGTGGAAACGAATACGCTGACACACTCGCAGACCTCGGAAGAAACAATCGGTTTCTGATCCGGGAAGTACCAGCCAAAGACGCGAAACACTGGGTGAAAACAGAAATCTCCACAGCCTGGGCCAATGACTGGTTTCGGCAAAGGAATCACTGCCGGATGATAAAGAATTCCACTCTACCTGGGAAAGACCAACGAAGCCGCCGAGAGCAGGTGGTCCTATCCCGCCTTCGTACAGGACACACTAAGGGTCTGTTCAAATATCACGTAACGCACTAGGGGGTGGGGGGTTGTCTAACTTTTGTTACGATTTGTTACACAAAATATAGGGAGTTGGGGTCCTTCGAGATATTGTTACACGTAACAAATTAAGTGCATAGAGAAAAAAATATTGAAATAATAGTTTTTACCTTCTAAATAGCATAAAATCTACAATGAATAATAATTTATTGTATCGTGTTTCAGATTCTACCAAAAACAAGATTTTTTCAAAAAAATTTATTTGTTACGCGTTACGCATAGGGATGGGGGTAGTTCTAAATTTTGTTACAGAATGTTACGAGGGGGTGGGGGGTTCTTAAAAACAACGTTTTTCGCGTTACGTAATATTTGAACAGACCCTAATGCCAATGAACTTAAATCGCTTTAGAAAAAGGGGTAATCTATGGAAAAATTCTCAATTTTATTGCTTTTTTATATTCTTCAATGGAATATTTTCTTTTTTTCAATGCTCTTTATTGATTCTTTCGTGAAAAGGTTTTAATTTTTCTTAAATAAAATATTTATTTTGTGGAAAATTTTGATATTATTTATTTCTAATATTGATTTATTTATGGGATGTTTGTATTTTTTCCTTGGAAAATTATGATTTCTTTATGAAAAATTATTCTTTTATATTCGCAATTTTTGGTTTTAAAAGTGTTAATTTATTTTTGTTTTGTGGAAAATTCTTAATTGTTTATGGAAATTTTGCATCGAGATCGAGTGGAAAACCCTAAATATGTATGTAAAATCCTTTTTACATCGTTTTGAAAGGGTTAAATACCAAAATATAACAATAAACTGTAAAATACCAAAAGGATATTAAAGAATGTAGATTCAAAATGAAAACTTGCATTTTAAGCCAAAACTGTATAATTCAGGCAAAGGAATATAAAGGATATTGTGTTACGGTTCTGATTAGAATCATAGAATCATGGCATAATGAAGAGAGTTTTGAGATTCTGAATAAAACTTGTATGCCCTGAGAAAAACCTATTAATATTGTAAGGTAAACTAATTTGATGATTCTGAAAGCAATACTGGAATTTCTACAAGAATGCTATTCAAAAGAAACAACAGTAAGAGCTTTTACTTGCATTTTAAGATTACATATTAACTTTGTGATTCTCTGATAAACTTTTTGTTGTAAGAGTTCAGTTCAGATGCTTCGCTGAGGTTAATATCTTAAGAATTTCCAGTACCTCCAGAGCTACGGAAGGTCCCAAATACTCTTAGGATCTATAGGGATATTCAGTGATGAACTTTATAATTATTTCAAAAAAATCACTAAAAGGAAATTTAAAAAAAATAAATAAACATAGGGATATTTTGGAAAATTTCTAAACCATTACAAATTTTTCTCGAAATTTTTATAACATATTCGCGAGTCCACATTTTTTTGTATCCTCCTGATGCATCGAAGGTGTGCGAGTTCTAGATATCCTAATACCTGAAACACATTACAACATCATCAAAATTTTCGAATTCATAAAAATTTATAATTTCCATGCTGGGTTTAGTTTGATTATGAATCAGTTAACATTGTCCATCTTCAAAATTGATCGGATTAATCATATGTTTTAGCTACATAAGGTTTTTTCTTACTTTTTGTACTTGAAAAAAAAAAACCACGTGGTCATAGGGGAGAGGGAGGGGGGGTCTGCCAAATGACCACGATAAACCACCTGGGGGGGGGGTTGAAAATCTTCAAAAATATGACCACGTGGTTTCTGGATGGCCCCTTGCAAACATTCTCTGAAGTGTGGGATAATCTTGATGCTAATAAAACTTACATTCTTTGAGTGTCAAGCAAGCTAAAAATAAATCACTAAATTAGGGTAAAACGTGCTATCGTTGTGGTATGACCTAATGTTGTGGTAGTGTTAAAATAGTCCATGCAGGATATAATAGCATCAAAAACGATTGTGGATCCGTTATAACCCTTTAAATTAACTTTTTTTCCAACAAAATTCCATTCAAAATGGTGAAAAATCAACATTTTTCCTTCACATATTTCGTCCCTTGAGCCTTTTATTGCGGTAGTGCTAAGGTCCTATTGCTGTGGGTATCGCTCTCCATCAGAAATACAGGCAATACCGCAACAATAGGGCTGACTTTCAAAGAATATCGCAAAGATAGGCAGCTGCATCCTTCTATTGCGGTAGTTTGTTTTATTGTAATAAAAACAAAACAACATAAAGTTTAGCAAAATTGGCCTAATGTTTACGAAACAAGAGCTAAAAGAACACCCTATTCGACAGCCGCAATGAGAAAAAGATAAACAGTTTATTTTTGAAGTTTTTTTTTAAATAAATTTGGTATGGAAGCGATGCTTAACCCCTCCATAATGGGTCGTATTACCCTATGTGTTGGTAAGCACTTAAGCATTCGACAATGATGCGATAAAGATGCCATAAAAATAGTTTGCCATTGAGATTGATATTTTTCGACAAGCCTATGGGAACTATTTTAATCAATACGTATGTGAAGGATTAGGTATTCCCTGAAAGGTATTCCCACTCAGTGACTTACACGGGGTGAGCTATAAATGGGAACTTATTGGACTTTAAGAACTTAGTGTGTAACTGATATCTCCGGAAAATGGGTCTTTCGATAGTCGAAACGTTTGTTGCGATTTTCCTATGTTTTGGAGTGACGACGCACGGAAATGAGGTTGCCCGCTACGATCATTATAGGGTTTACGAAGCGATTCCCTCATCCAACAATCAGCTGAAGCTACTGGAAGATCTGGAACGTTCAAGTGATAGCTTAATTTTCCTGAAAAGAGGTGACCATGTGGGAGCAAAGTTCAATATCGTAGTGGCTCCACACAAGTTGGCGGATTTCAGTGAAGCGCTGCGTAATGAAGGCATTCACACTCGACTGTTGGAGATGAACATGCAAAAGTTGTTTGACGACGAAAAATTCCGGATGTTGTCTAAGCGAGCTAGCGGATCTTTCGATTTCAAGGAGTATTACGAGCTGGACGACATTCATTCTTGGTTGGATAATCTGGCTCTTCAATATGACCAGGTAAAACTTCTAGAAGCTGGCCATTCTTATGAGAACCGATCGATCAAGGGTGTGAAAGTATCTTTCAAATCGGGTAACCCTGGAGTGTTTTTAGAAGGAGGCATACACGCTCGTGAATGGATTTCTCCGGCAACTGTCACGTACATTCTCAACGAGTTGCTAACAAGTCATGATCCGAAAGTGCGCGACATCGCTGAAAACTACGATTGGTACGTGTTCCCGAGCGTGAATCCAGATGGATACGTCTTTACTCACACAAAAGATCGTCTCTGGAGGAAGACTCGTACTCCTTACCCTGGAGGATGTTTCGGAGCTGACCCCAACCGTAACTGGGACTTCCACTGGGCTGAGCAAGGAACCAGTAGCAACTGCATATCCGACACATACGGGGGACCTTACGCCTTTTCCGAAATTGAAACCAAATCGTTGTCCCAGTTTGTCACCTCGTTAAAAGGCAAAATCCAAACCTACATCTCGTTCCATTCGTACTCCCAGGTGCTTCTGTTCCCTTATGGGCACACCGGCGAGCACACTCCGAACCACAACGACCTGGACCAAATCGCCAATGCAACGATTACATCCTTGGCGAAGCGCTACGGCACCTTTTACACGTACGGCAATATCTATGATGCCATCTACCCGGCCAGTGGTGCCAGTGTGGACTGGGCCTACGGAACGTTGGACGTAAAAATTGCCTACACCTACGAGCTACGACCAGGTTCAGAATCATGGGATGGATTCGTGCTTCCGCCATCGCAGATTGTGCCGACCGGAGAAGAAACACTCGATTCTTTAGTAACGCTGCTAGAGAAATCGCGTGAAAGGGGCTATTATGATAACTACACGAGCTAATTGAGTGGATGGGTAACTGATATGACAACATGAAATAAAAAAGTCAGAGTGCTCGCTACTTGAAAATAAACTATACATACCTACTTGTGTTTTATTGCTTGAGGCAAATTAGCGTGGTGAAGTATCTTATGACGTAGTGGAGCGGACTTTGTGAAGATTCTGCTTCAGTAATTTATTATTATTAATTTCTCACGTTTGCACTAAAACCTATACAGTTTTATTTATGGTAGTCAGAAAAATCTTATGCTTTTGTTAGTTTTATGCTTTATACCGAGGATAATATTAGCATAGAACATGTGACATAGGAGACCGACATGCTTTTCCTGCAGTTCTTTAAATTTCGACTGACTCTTCTAATAAAGTCAAATTAATCCTCGTTTAAGGTGAAGGTGAGTTGAGTACCAAAACAAAGCTTTTAAAGTATTGGTACAATAAAAACTGACGTATACTGGTGTGGAATTAATAAAAAAAACAAAGAATATTAATAGGGTAGTTCAAAAAATGAACCAGCTCCACCACGCTCATTCGATTTCATCCCATGCTCCGAGTGTCCCCCAAAAACCGATTTGAACAAAAACTGGTTGAGCACAAGCCGGTTCAAGTTTGCATAGTACGGGAAACTAAACTTTCAATACACTGGCTACAGCGCCTTCCATCCAAACTCTGCATTTAGGAGTATTTCAGCACAAATCGTAGTCAAAAGTCAAAAACAATTTTTTTAGATATTTTATTTTTTTTTTCGTTTTTGTACTCTCAAATAGTAATACTACCTTACCTTGGGAATTTTTGATCAATATTGGTTACTGGTGAGCAATACTGGCAGCCAAAACATCACCATAATTAACGAATCTGTGTCAAAAGGTCGAAGGTCAAAAGGTCGAAGGACAAAAGGTCGAAAGGACAAAAGGTCGAACGACTAAAGGTCGAAAGGACAGAAGGTCGAATGGTCAAAAGGTCGGAAGGACAAAAGGTCTAAAGGACAAAAGGTCGTAGGGTCAAAAGGTCGAATATGTGTCATAACGTCGAAGGTCAAGAGGTCGAAGGACAAAAGGTCGAAAGAACAAAAAGACAAGAAATGAGATGGAAGTTGTAGATAGTGACATGTGATATGCCAGTTGGGAGTAGTGAGCATAGATAAATGAGAAGTGAGAAGTGAGAAGTGGAAATGAAGAAATAAGAAGTAAGAAGTGATGTGAGACAAGGAAGAGAGAGCAAGTAGCAAGAGAAGAAAAAAAGATGGAAGAAATAAGGAACAAAGAAGAGAGAAATAAGGAAGAAAGAAGGAAGAAAGAAGGAAGAAAGAAGAAATAAAGAAGAAAATTGGATGAAATAAGGAACAAAGAAGAGAGAAATAAGGAAGAAAGAAGAAAGAAAGAAGGATGAAAGAAGGAAGAAAGAAGGAAGGAAGGATGAAAGAAGGGAAAAAGAAGAGAAGAATGAAGAAGGAAAAAAAGAAAGTAGGAAGTAAAACAGGAAAGAGGAATAAGAGAGAGAAGGAATAAGAAAGAAAGAAGGGAGAATAAAGGAAGAAAGAGAGAAGGGAGAGAGAGGAAAGAAGGAAGAAAGGAAAAAAAGAAGAAAGAAAGTAGGAAGAAAGAAGGAAAAAAAGGAGGAAGCAAGAAGGAGGAAAGAAGAAATAAAGACGGAAGAAAGAAAGGAGAAAAACGGAAGAAAGTGAGAAAGAAGAACAAAGAAAGAAATTAAGAAGAAAGGAAGAAAAAAGAAAGAAGGAAAAAAGAAAGAAGGAGAAAGGAAAGGAAGAAAACAGAAAGAAGGAAAAAAAAGAAAGTAGGAAAAAAGAAAGAAGAAAAACGGAAGAAAGGCACTCCGGAAGCACTGATGATGATAAGGACGAATTCTACGCGCAGCTGGAACGTGAGTACGACAGCTGCCCAAGCCACGACGTCAAAATCATCATAGGAGATTTGAACGCTCAGGTTGGCCAAGAGGAGGAGTTTAGACAGACTATTGGAAAGTTCAGCGCTCACCGGCTGACGAACGAAAACGGCCATTCGCAGCACCTACTTACAACACAGCCTTCCGTATCCGTACACCTGGAGATCACCACTGCAGACAGAATCACAAATCGACCACGTTCTGATTGATGAACGGCACTTCTCCGACATTATCGACGTCAGGACATATCGTGGCGCTAACATCGACTCTGACCACTATCTGGTGATGGTTAAACTGCGCCCAAAACTATCCGTCATCAACAATGTTCGGTACCGCCGACCGCCGTGGTACGACCTAGAGCGACTGAAGCAAACTGATGTCGCCACTGCATACGCACAGCATCTCGAGGCAGCGTTGCCGGAAAAGGGTGAGCTCGATGGGGCCCCTCTTGAGGACTGCTGGAATACAGTCAAAGCAGCCATTAACGACGCAGCGGAGAACAACGTCGGGTATATGGGTCGAAGTCGACGGAACGATTGGTTCGACGAAGAGTGCAGACAGATTCTGGAGGAGAAGGACGCAGCGCGGGCGTTCGCGCTGCAGCAAGGTACCCGGCGGAACGTAGAACGTTATAGACGGAAGCGGAGACAGCAGACCCGCCTTTTTCAGAAGAAGAAACGCCGCCTGGAAGAAGCGGAGTGCGAGGAAATGGAACAGCTGTGCCGTTCTCAAGATACACGCAAGTTCTATCAGAAGCTCAACGCATCCCGCAAAGGCTTCGTGCCGCGAGCTGAAATGTGCCGGGATGAGGATGGGAGCATCTTGACGGACGAACGTGTGGTGATCGCAAGGTGGAAGCAGCACTACGAGGAACATTTGAATGGCGCTGAGAGTACAGGCAGTGAAAGTCATGGCAGCGGAGGAGATGACTACGTCAGTTCAGCGGACGATGGAAGCCAACCAGCCCCCTTTTTGAGGGAAGTTAAGGATGCCATACAACAGCTAAAGACCAATAAAGCAGCTGGTAAGGATGGTATCGGAGCTGAGCTCATCAAGATGGGCCCGGAAAAGCTGGCCACTTGCCTGCACAAACTGATAGTCAGAATCTGGGAAACCGAACAGCTACCGGAGGAGTGGAAGGAAGGGGTTATATGCCCCATCTACAAGAAAGGCGACAAACTGGAGTGTGAGAACTTTCGAGCGATCACCATCCTTAATGCCGCCTACAAAGTGATATCCCAGATCATCTTCCGTCGTCTGTCACCATTAGTGAACGAGTTCGTGGGAAGTTATCAAGCCGGCTTCGTTGACGGCCGCTCGACAACGGACCAGATCTTTACTGTACGGCAAATCCTTCAAAAATGCCGTGAATACCAGGTCCCAACGCACCATCTGTTCGTTGATTTCAAGGCGGCATACGACAGTATAGGCCGCGTAGAGCTATGGAAAATTATGGACAACGGTGGATGGTGGATGGGAAATTTAAGCAACGGTGGATGGTGTGCAAACTGTGTGAAGATTTCGGGCGAACACTCCAGTTCGTTCGAATCGCGCCGGGGACTAAGACAAGGTGATGGACTTTCGTGCCTGTTGTTCAACATTGCGCTAGAAGGTGTAATGCGGAGAGCCGGGTGTAACAGCCGGGGTTCGGTTTTCAACAGATCCAGTCAATTTATTTGTTTCGCGAATAACATGGACATTGTCGGCCGAACATTTGTAAAGGTGGGAGAACTGTGCACCCGCCTGAAACGTGAAGCAACAAAAGTTGGACTGGTGGTGAATGCGTCAAACACAAAGTACATGCTTGTGGGCGGAAGCAAGAGCGACAGGGCCAGCCTGGGAAGCAGTGTTACGATAGACGGGGATACCTTCGTGGTGGTCGAGGAATTCGTCTACCTCGGATCCTTGCTAACGGCTGATAGCAATGTCAGTCGTGAAATACGAAGGCGCATCATCTGTGAAAGTCGGGCCTACTACGGGCTCCAGAGGAAACTGCGGTCAGAAAAGATTCGCCACCGCACCAAATGTGTCATGTACAAGACGCTAATAAGACCGGTTGTCCTCTACGGACTTGGACAATGCTCGAGGAGGATTTGCAAGCACTCGGAGTATTCGAGAGACGGGTGGCGGTGTGCAAGATGACGGTGTGTGGCGGCGAAGAACGAACCACGAGCTCGCCCAACTCTACGGCGAACCCATAGTATCCAGAAGGTAGCTAATGCCGGAAGGGTACGATGGGCAGGAAATGTTGCGAGAATGCCGGACTTCGGTGCTCGCTTCCGATCCGGCAGGTACGAGACGACTTGGAGCGTAGCGAGCGAGATGGGCAGACCAGGTGCAACACGACTTGGCGAGTGTGGGGCGTATTCGAGGATGGAGAGATGCGACCTCGAACCGTGTATTGTGGCGTCAAATTACACTAAATTAATGATTTCGTGTGTGTTACTTCTACGTGAAGTTAAACGATTTACAATGATATGGAAATGCTAATATCATCTTCCAAACTTGGACGTACATGTTCATGATAGCATTAGAGGCGAAAGTATAGAATTGATAGTTCCGTTAGGATACGGCAGGCATGAAGAATGTTTTATAGAAGTCGATTTGAAAGCGAGCGGAGGGCAATATTTGTGATGGCACATATCACGACCTTCCTTCTGCCAAGCTCCCGTATGAAGGGGAGGAAGAATATCAGTGTGGAAGCTGATATATCTCCACTGGCAAAAGGAAGGTGGTTTGACTTGCTCATATGCCATCGCGTGCGGAAGGATTTGCTATCGACGAGTACTGTCTCCAAATTTCTAATATGACATCAGCATTTAGT
The DNA here is from genome assembly GCF_024139115.2 of Armigeres subalbatus. Taxonomy (NCBI): domain Eukaryota; kingdom Metazoa; phylum Arthropoda; class Insecta; order Diptera; family Culicidae; genus Armigeres; species Armigeres subalbatus. The sequence continues at coordinate 302,088,002 of NC_085140.1, read as the reverse complement.
CGAATAGGATTTTTATTGCACAGTTCTGTTTTCTCATTGCGTCCGTCTCGTCGCAACCAACCAGAGGCAGCCAAGTTGGTTGCGACGAGACGAACAAGAACGTCAAATTGTTGATTCAGTGTTAGGGTATATGGCTCAAAACCTTAGTCTTAGTTAGTGGCGATAGATGTAATAATGCGTTGATGTGGTGTGACAGTACGGTTAGTCATCAATTACCTACATCGATTTTTTTTGCTGTTACTTGAAATATCGAAAAGTACGGTCAATCAATAAATTAAAATTATTTACTTGAAAAAGTCACAAAACCGACGCCAAAAAAAATCCGTACACTGAAGGCTTGTTAGAAAATTTGTCCAGTAAACAATGATTCGTCAGTTTATCAATATTTAGCACATGCAGAGTTTTGTGAAAAATGCAGAATCAACGCTCCCTCAACCTCACCATCACCAATCTCCAGACAAGAACCCTATTGAAAATCTGTTGGGTCCTCGTATAGAAAGTTCGAGTACACACGGTACAGAACTAAAACCAATTTGAGAAGGTTCTAGTGATGAAAAATATCTCCCCAGAAACAACAAAAAAAGCCGGCAAAATAAATGGCAAGACGTCTTTAGAGCGTAATTGTAACAAAAAAATACATACAAAGGATTAAAATAAGGTTTTGGACACTTTAAGCAACGTTTTGAGCATTGTACGGACATTTTTGGCGTTGATTTTGTATTTTTTTTCTGTTGGAGAGCTTAATGAAAAGATTAGACTGCATTGGCGTAAATAAGGGGGGGGGGACTAGGGGGGGCTTAGCCCTCCCTAGAAAAAAAAATAGCCCCCCCTAGGATTTGACAAAGTAGTTAGCAGTGATATCAGTTTTCAACATGTAGCATAACGAATTATTGAAAAAGTTTGAAGACAAATGAGTTATCTCGCATATTCACCCTGTCATAATGAAATGAGTGGCAGACAAATGAGTTTTATTCTCATTTCTGAGAAAGATTCCTGTGTGGCACTAAAATTGCACTTGGTGTTAATTATGTAAAAGCAATTGGCGAATAAAGGTTACATGAAGAAGAAGAAGTCGAAAGATGATATTTGAGAAAACAAAATGCACGGGAAGCAGACGAATATTTTTTAAAAATCCTCAAAATCTAGGAGCATTATATTTAAAAACGGTTGCAGTACGGGGTTGAACTTTTCTTATATTGTATAAAAACACATAATTTCGATTTTGAATTTTATTTTGTGATATTGCACTTTATACATAGTATAAAAAGAGTCCAACCCCGTACCGCTAATCGTTTTTCATTAAATTGCTCCTAGAATTTTTGAGAGTTTTAAAATAATTTCCGTATGCTCTCCCGCGCATTTTTTTTTAAAATATCATTCTTCGACTTTTTCTTCTTCATGCAACCTTTTTTCGCCAATATCTAATTGATTTGAAAGCATCAACGCAAGCTTGATATGAACAACAACGTAGAGTTACCAAAATATCAATCAAAGCAATCGTGTTAGCAGTCAAAGATATGTGGTCAACCATCACGGACTAGAGTAAAAGATTTTCAGCAAACCTCCGCTTGCCAAGCAGCATGATAATCTCCAAGTCTCTCGACATTTTGCCTTGGATTGGAATCCCTTAATGACTTGCTTCGGAAACCCTCGCCGATCGGAATCCCTCTGACGATTTGCTTTTAAATCCATCGAGGAAAAGTTTCGCAATCATTCGACGATTCGTTTCAGAATACATCGACGGTTTGCTTCGGAATTTTTCGAAGATTTAGTTTGGGCTCCCTCGATGATTTACTTCGGAACCCCTCGATGAATTGCTTCGGAATCATTCGATGATTTGCTTCGAAATCCCTCGACGATTTGCTTCAACATCCCTTCGCAATCGCTGGAGGATTCTTTACGGAATCCTTAGAGGATTAATTTACTGTCCCTCGACGATTTGCTTCTGGATCCGTCGATAGATTGCTTAGAAATCTTACCACGATGTTCTTCTACATCCCTGGAACATTTGCTACGAAAACCCTGAACATTCACGTTGGAATTCCTGGAGGATTTCAGACGGAATCTCTAAAACATGTCCGTTGGAGCTCCTGGAACATTTCCATCGGAATTCCTGGAATAATCGCGTTGGAATTCTTGGAGAATTCCAATTAGAATCTCATTGGGATCCCTGAAACGTTTGAATATGATCCGTCACAGTGTGCGGGACCAACACTTAGTCGCAATAGCAATAGCTATCAATTTGAGTCGTTGTAGTAATCATCGGCTGGTAAATAAATGCTCTTCGACACTGTGGGCTACAACAGAAAAAAACATGCTTGAGAAAAGCACGTGCTTGGATGAGTGTGATTGCCTTAGGTGGTTGGGCCATACTCATCACATTACCACTAAGATAGAAAGAGGTTTTAAATTGATCAATCAAGGTAACTCATTTTGCACTCACCGCATCAAAACAACGGCGGCACTGTATACGCATATTTCTATTCATGTGTGTTTGACAGAACATGTCTACGGTGGCGCAATCTGTTCATTTCATAGCGGCAGTTTTTGCTTATTGATTGGTCCATTGTTTGAGAATTTTTGAAAAGAAGCTCAAAATAGAGAAAATAGATGAAGGGGCTATAGCCCCCCCTGGGCATCGGGGTTAGTTACGCCAATGTTAGACTGTTTATTTGATTTCAACGCTGAAAAGACATGAACATACATTGCACATTTTCTTATAACCAATTTAACGTTTCATTAAACATGTTTTATAAATTATTTTATATCCGAGCCATCACTGTACGGATAATTTATTGACACAGTATATATTGGACATCATAATGCAATAAAAGCTTCTTATAACAAAGGTTTTGTCGTTTGAAAGGCAGTCAATGTTAATTTGGATGTTTTCCGACGTCGAACATTCAAAGCAAACTAATGATTATACAATCAGTGTCAATCAAGCTGAAATTTGTTCTCAATTTTCCAAACAAGGCTGTTTGATGCTCCTGAATGTTTGATGTTCTACTCAATTAAGGATGTCCGACGTTGCATGACTAGAGGGATCAGTTTTTTGTTTATAATGTGGAAGACATCTTACTTCAATAGTTTTTTTTTTATAATTGTATGTGCCATAAGTCAGCATGGAAGGCTCAATTCATGTCACCCAATTGATACTCAGTTACTTTTCTGTCACCAATCTTAATTATATTACAGTTTTACATTGTTGGGAGCATGCAGGTGATCGAAATTGTTAGAACTTGTCATAAGACGAGTTAGTACTATCCGTTTTGATGAAATTCCACTAAAAAGTCTAAATAATTTCCTTATCTTTTGTTAGAAATTGGTAGTTTCTCTGCATTTTTTCTCAAAAAATAATATATTTTCCGTTTTAAACAATAAATTCTTATTCCAGAAAGCCAGGATTTTGTAAGGGCCGCCTCCGAATCAGCATTTTTTGTAGATTTAGTGAACCTGGATGAGGATGCTTTTGGCGTAAATCGCATAACGGATAAATTTCGAACTGACGTTGGAGTGGTTTTGGATTTCGAATGCGCTGGAAGCGATGAACTCATATTGATGGTTAAACTATTGATTGTTCATACAACCGCAATCATTAAATAATGTTGCTATTTTTAGTGCATACATCATCACTGTTTTTCAACGTCAACTTTTTGGCTCATAGTAGATCGCCATTCCAATGGTACCATTTTCGACTTTCTTATGAACGTGGATCTGTACGTAGATTCCGAGATCAAAGTACTCACCAGCGATGGTTTGTTCGATGTGTACAACAATGGACGTCCTCTTGGCGGCCAGTTGAATATAACCCTCGATAGGGACATTATTCCGGATACTAGCTGTTTAGGTCCCAGTCGATTTGACGGTAAACCCAAATATGAACATCGTCGAACGCTTTCGGATTTGACGATGAGGGTAGGAACCGTGTCGCAGAGATTCCCGCTGTTGAACCACTCGATAGAGCAGATTGTCACCCATCTGGAATCGGATAAGGATCGTCACATGGATCATGCCGTGCGCTTCGGCCATCGACTGATCAAAGCTTTGCATTCGACTTTGCGTTATAAGTTGGAGATTTGTCTAGATATAGGTGTGGTATTTGAACTATATAAGCTTCTTCTATTTGCAGTGTTCGCTATATTCACTACGACTGCTGGACGTTCAATGATTCTACTGGGGGTATTCTGGGCGCACTGGTTAACAGGGAGATTGATCTTTCGTCAACAGGCTTGATGACAAAGATCAAAAGAATGGAACACCTTGCAAGCGTTATGAGTTACATGACCTTTGAGTATGTTTTTTAACCAATCATTAAAATTGATCAGACTCGATCGATTTATCTTCAGAATACGTTACAGGAGAATGGAAAAATGTACTTTCTAACGAATTGAAGATCATTACATTCCAGATTGATGTTCGTCTTCAAAACTCCGGAGAGCACTCAACTGACCGATAACGCCTTCATCAGACCATTTTCGACCAACGTTTGGCTCATGATTTTGTTGACCATCGTACTCGGCAGCATTGTCATGAAGTTCAGCTTCACCGCAGAGTACAAACTAAGAGATAACTTCAATGCCAAGGAGAACCCACCTTTTATGAGCTTGATCGTCGAATTTCTCGGAAACTACTGTCAGCAAGGATCACAATACATGCCGGAAAGCTTATCTGGAAGGGCAATGCAGCTTTTCATGCTGCTATGCACCCTGATGGTATACAATTATTACACATCGGAAATAGTGTCGGATTTGATCGGAAGCCATAAGGAATCAGATATCAAATCGTTGGTTCAGCTCGCTAACAGTCACATTGAGTTGGGTATCGAGAACGTAACATATGAGAAGGCTTTTTCTACGTAAATGGATTATTTTTCCAACATATCGAATATGTTCAATAAGTTTCTTCTTTTCCTAGGAGTCTCACCTACCCGACGTGGACTACCTCACCAAGAAGAAAGTTACCGATAAAACCTTCGTCAACTCATCGGTGGGCCTCCAGCGAGTGCGTCGAGGCGATTTCGCCTACAACTGCGAACGGAATGTGGCTTACAATCTGATACGGGATACGTTCGACTCGACGGAAGTCTGTGACCTCAACGAGCTAGAAAGCATGCCAACGCAGTTCGTGGATCACGTGGTGCGCAAAGATTCGCCCTTCCGTGAGCTGTTCAGAGTAAAGTACACCCGAATGTTGGAGGTTGGCATCAAGAAGAAGTTTTCCGATTATTGGGTGGCCAAGAAACCGGAATGCTTTTCTGGAAGTATTATATCCAGTGTGACCATAGCCGGTGCTTTGCCGATATTTGTCCTACTTGGTTTCGGGTTGTTCCTATCGGCAGTGGTTTTCGGAGCAGAAATTTTGACGCGGTTGATTTCTGAACATTCTTCCAGGGCGTTCATGGATAAAACCTTTGAAAAGATCACTGCGGATGGAAAAGTGAAAAAGAAATTCCTGTAAATCAAAGATATTTATTATTATTTCTTTACAACCTATTTTGCCCATAAATGCATAACAGTCCCATGTAGATAGGAAATCAAGCAAACATGGAACTGTTGCGAATTTATGGGGAGTATCTGTTAAAGGATTTGATATGATGCTGCGCCACTTGATATAGATCTTATGTTCACATTCAAGTCATTTGTTGTTCTGGAACTGATGGACAGAAAATAACAAAAAAAAAAACTGTAGAGATAACACATTGCAAGCTATTGAAATAATAAATCAAAATTTTCTGAAGTCTACAAAAACATTTCATGTGCAATGTGCAATGAGGGTTGGACTTTTATTCTTTTTGCCTTTCTCGTACAACAAAGTTGTACCAGAAGGCTATAATTTCACTCCAAAAGTGTGTATGTGTGTAGCCCATAAATATTTTTTTTGTTAAACGCGTTTCATATAGAAGGGCTTGACAGATTCGAGTGCAACTGGTTTCATTCGACGGAGCAAATTTTCTAGTTGGACACTATCGTTTTTGTTTTTAAATAAATCAAGCAGTTTGGATTATATTTTTATTTTTTAATCAACAAAAACACAAATGCACATTGAATTATTAATCATTTTAGCCGTGGCGCAACCCATGGTAACCCACGGTAAGTAATTTTTAAGCAACGTACTAGAATTGCACCAAATCTTTTTAACGCCGAGATGTAGGCAATAAGCACTGCATTACAACATTAATTCGAATTCAACATATTGAATCGAGAAAGGCATCATCACCACCGGTGGATAAATTTGGATTTTTTGGTTTGGTATTAATTCCGATATTGAAAAATATGTAACAGAATGTGATTCATGCAATAGTATGGCAGTAGTACACAAGCCAAAGGAATTATCCAAATGGACACCGACTACGAGACCTTTCAGTAGAATCCACATAGATTTCTTCTTTTACAATCATAGTACTTTTCTTTTGGTAGTAGATAGTTTTTCCAAATGGATTGAGGTGGAGTGGATGAAACAAGGTACAGACTGTAACAAGGTTTTAAAAAAATTAGTAGCTTTTTTTGCGCGGTTTGGATTACCAGACGTTTTGGTTTCAGACAATGGTCCCCCTTTCAACTCCTGGACCTTTATAAATTTTCTTGAGAGGCAAGGAATAGAAGTCATGAAAAGCCCTCCGTATAACCCGTCGAGTAATGGACAAGCGGAGAGGTTGGTAAGAACCACAAAGGAAGTCCTCAAGAAGTTCCTAATGGATCCAGAGATATCGGAATTGGATTTGGAGGACCAGATAAATCTATTTTTATTCAATTTTAGAGATAATAACTTGAACAAAGATGGGCACTTTCCATCCGAAAGAATATTTTTATACAAACCGAAAACTATTTTGGATTTAGTTGATCCTAGGAATAATTATAAGAAACGTTTGAATGATTTTCATGTAAATGATGAGGTTGAAGCGGAACAAACCAGCGGAAATATTCCGAAGACTTCAGTGGAAGCTATTGACAAATTGATAGCGGGTGATGAAGTGTGGTATAAAAACCACAACCCACATAATCAGGCAAGATGGGTCAAAGCCACTTTCATTAAAAAATACTCTTGTAATGAATTCCAGATATGCGTTGGAAACGTGGACGCAATGGCACACAGGACGCAGATCAGAGTCTATACCTATCGTTGAGCCGCCCAATGGCGATGAACGGGACCTGGCTCCGAAGGGAGGAAGGAAGCGGAAGCGTCGTGATTCGATGGGCGATCAAAAGGAACTCCGACGGTCCAAAAGAACGAAGAAAGTGAACCGTAGTGATCATTATTATTATTGATTACCTTAAAGTTTTCGGATTTATTCTTGGATTAACTCTAGTCAAAGTGAATTTGATTTCGAAATGCTTTTCATAATTTTTATTATATTCCTTTTGATAATTTTCAATTTCTGTACGAACAAACTTTGTGAAGGGGAAGAATTGTTGTATTTTACTAGCGCACCCCTAGCGCAAGGTCAAACGTCATTTGACGTCTTCGTTGCATTGAACGAATCTGAAGAGCCAATGGGCTAAAAGCGAATCGAAATAAACCAGACTCCTCAGTCTGAGCTGAACTCTCAAACGAATAACTCTGCTTTTTAGATTGGCTCTTTCACAGTTACCCTCTTAGCTTCTATCATTCGTTTTGCTCTTCACCAGGTTGGTCTGTTTCTCTATAGTTAACTAACAATCATAAAACTTACTTATGGATCCTGTACACCTCCGGTGGTGCAAAGGGCCGACTTGAAAGATCTCCATCCTAAGCGATGCCCGGCTATCGCTTTAACCTGTTGCCAGGTTAGATTTCGGTCGACTTCTTTTATTTCTTTATTGAGGCTTCGCCGCCATGAGCCTCTGGGTCTGCCTTTGCTGCGATGTCCCGCTGGGTTCCAGTCTAATGCTTGTTTACAGATTTCGTTACCGCCCCTACGTAGAGTGTGGCCGACCCAGCCCCGCTTCCGATCCCGAATTTCTGTTGCTATCGGTCTCTGGTGACAACGACGATGGAGCTCGTTGTTTGAGATCCAGTTGTGAGGCCACCAGGCCCGAATTATATACCGCAGGCATCTGTTAATGAACACCTGCAGCCGTTGGGTGTTCTCCACTGATACACACCATGTTTCACTAGCGTAAAGCAGCACAGATTTCACGTTAGAGTTGAAAATTCGTATTTTGGTGCGTTCACTTATCTTCCTGTTTTTCCAGATATTTCTTAAACTCACAAAGGCATCCCTTGCTTTTATGATCCGCGCGCCTACACACTTAATTTTTTTTACCGGGATCTCAGCAAAATGTTGAACTTTTCCCGAGATTCGCACAGCCGTGCCCCAGCAAACATGTTTTTTGCCGAGATTTCTGTCAAAATTGCTGAAAATCAGCAAATATTTTGCCGAAAATCAGCTAACAAACCTCATTTTTGCTGAAATATCGGTTTTCTATTTTGCTGGCGCACGGCTGTGCGGGTTTTTGCCGAGCTGCAGAAATAAAAACTAAGTGTGTATGTCGATCTTGGTACCGCCGTCTGACGCCATTTGGCTACCAAGATATTGGAAGCTTTCAACATTCTCCTGGTTGCCCGGCTACTGTGAAACTGGAAGGAGTCACCGTGTTTACATCCAACGATTTGGGTTTGTTGACGTTAATGACTAAACCTGCCAAAGAGGAGCGCTCGGCAATGTCGTTGAGCTTACTCTGCATATCAGAGCGCCGTTGCGCGAGGAGTGCAACATCATCTGCCAATTCGAAGTCATTTAGGTGCTCCATGGTTATAGGCTGCAATAACAGCCCGCGGTTTGGTTCACGGTCAATCGCATCTACCAGAATCTCGTCGATTACGATGAGGAACAGTAATGGTGATAGAATACATCCTTGCCTCACACCAGCTACGACCCGGATAGGGTCGGACAAGACCCCATTGTGCAGCACTCTACACGAGAAGGCCTCGTACTGTTCCTCGATGAGGCCGATGATTTTCTCAGGAACTCCCTTGCGTCTCAGGGCGCCCCACATATTCTCGTGATTGAGACGGTCGAAAGCTTTTTCGTAGTCAATGAATACCAAGTAAAGGAACTCTTGGAATTCGTTGACCTGCTCCAGAATGATGCGGAGCGTGACAATATGGTCCATACAGGATCTTCCGGCACGGAATCCGGCTTGCTGCCGCCAGAGAGTCGCATCGATCTTCTCCTGAATCCGGACTAGGATAATTTTGCACAGAACTTTGAGAACGGTACACAGCAACATAATGCCTCGCCAGTTATCGCATACTGTCAGGTCACCCTTTTTGGGAACCTTCACTAAGATACCTTGCATCCAGTCGACCAGGAAAGTTGCGGTGTCCCAGATATTACGAAATAAACGACGCAGTAGTTGAGCGGATGTCATGGGGTCAGCTTTGAGCATCTCGGCTGATATGCGGTCAACCCCTGGGGCTTTATTCGATTGCATGCTTTGGATGGCTGTTTGAATCTCTAGCAGTGATGGAGCTTCGGTATTGACGCGTGTTATACGTCGGATCCTAGGCAGATCATGCCATGGTGTTGATGGCCTGGCTGGCACTTGAAAAAGTTGTTCGAAGTGCTCGAACCACCGTTTCAGCTGGTCAGTTGGGTCGGTCAATAACTGATCATTCGCGTCTTTCGCATGCATCGTTGCATTCATCTTCGCCCCGCTTAAGCGTCGTGAGATATCGTAGAGGAGGCGAATGTCCCCGGTTGCAGCGGCTGTCTCTCCTTCGTCGGCCAAGAGTCTGCCCACCCTCGCTTGTCCCGTCGACATGAGCGTTTTACTTCTTTCTCAAGAGCCGCGTATCGTTGACGGGCTAAGACTTTGGCTCCTCTGGTTTTCGATCGCTCTATCGCGGCTTTGGCTTCTCTTCGCTCCTCTATCTTTCTCCAGGTCCCATTGTTTTCTCTGGGTGCGCAGTTCGCCCAGATTGTTCTTGTTGGCGGTCCATTGGTCTTCCACGCTGCCACCTTCCGGAATATCTACAGCACGCGTCTCCAGTTCTTCAACGAAGGACCGTTTCACCGTGGCATCTTCCAGTCGGCGTGTGTTGAATCGTCGTCCAACTCTTTCCTCCTGCCGACGAATCCGCGCAATGCGCAGGCGTATTTCGCCGATGAGGAGGTGATGATCAGATGCGATATCGGCACTACGTTTATTCCGTTCGTCAAGAAGGCTCCGTTTCCATTTTCGGCTGATGCAGATGTGGTCGATTTGATTTTCTGTAAAGCCGTCAAGCGAGACCCACGTGACCTTGTGAACCGGTCGATGAGGGAAGAGCGATCCCCCGATCACCATGTCGTTATTGTGTGTGTGTGTACCTTCAATCTAACCCCCACTGTCCGGCAGTGGTATTATGGAAGAAAGCTGTCTTTAATAAAGTCAGCTTTAGCCCGGGAGTTAGAAGGTGTTAGCTCTACTGCAGCTCCAGTAACCCATTTCAGACTGCCTGGTAACTCACGTCCAGTCCGAGGTCACTTTTACTTGCAATAAGCCCCGCCTTTTTATGCTACCATTATCAATTGGATAATGGATCCATAAACAAACTTCCGGATTTTTAAATCCAGCGCGTATTTAGTTTTGGAATCATATTAAAACAAATTGAAACAATCTCACCAAATTGATCAAATTCCGTATAAATGAACTGAGGAAGAAAAGACCACAACTAGTGTCCACGAAAAAATCACTACTCTTTCAGCGCTAATCCGAGCAATTCGTTAATGATCCATATTTTCCTGGTATTATTACACATTCAAACATATTTTCACCAAACACATCCGCGTATACAAAATACACAAACGATTTCGCGCGCTCTTATAAGAATACACTTGGGTGATTGTCACCAAACTCGTAAATCTCAAACATCAGATAACTTAAACATTTTTCTTCTAGTACATATGCAAAAAATATACATCAGCCGAATCTATTTGTTGCGGAAACGAACAAAAACGTGACAGCAAATTAAAAGCAAACATCCGCGCGCATGGCTTGCTGCGATCTCCCGATCACCATGTCGTTATTATCACAAAATTCTGCGAACAGCTCTCCGTTTTCGCTCATTTCTCCGAGACCATGGCATCCCATAATGCGCTCATGGTTCGAGTTGTCGGATCCGATCTTCGCATTGAAGTCGCCCAAACAGATCTTGATATCACCCTTCTGAATTCTATCTACGACGGCATTGAGTTGATTGTAGAAGTTCTCTTTGTCTTGCAGGTCGGCAGCATCGGTTGGCGCATAACATTGGATTATAGTAAGGTTTCGGACACGTGTTCTAAATCTGGCAACGATTATCTATTCACTTATAGGTTCCCACATCATAAGCGCAGAGTGTGCCTGAGCGCTTAGTAGGAAGCCAACTCCGCGATGCCGGGGAGCGTGTTCACCTCGTAAACTAGAGCAGAACTTGTCCCGACGGCGTTCTGTGTTCTCCAAAGTTTGGCCAACGGACTCCACTCAGTCCCAGGATCTCAAGCTTCATGCGGCGTGCCTCATTGGCAAGTTGTGCCAATTTACCCTGCTGGGCTAGGGTTAAAACGTTCCATGTTCCTATTCGTGTCCGTTGTTTCGCGCTAAGAGTCGTCGCCGTAAAATCAGATGGGGCTGCCATCTTAGGTATAGCTTCCGGGGAATAGCATTTCATACTTAGGGTCTGTTCACAAATTACGTAACGCTTTTGGGGGGGGGGGGGAGGTCCAACTTGCGTTATACTTTGTTACACTAAAGGGGGGGGGGGGGGGTGGGTACTACCAAATGTTACGCATAACGCGAATAAAAATTTATTTGAATTTCTTTTTTTTAATCACTGATTGAAGTAATTGCTGTTTATCGTTATCGTATATTAGTCATTATCGAAATCAAGCATTCTGACATAGCGGGACTGATACGCGTAAAATACCAAGCGAATATTGTATTTCTCGACACCACAGTTTCGCAAAGCTACTGTAAATGGTTATGATCGCAAATTCTATTTTCGTTTCTACTAGCTGCATTCTTGATATCCTTGATTTTTGATCATGTGTCATCCCTATTCTAACAGTGTTCATTAATACCAAAACCCAAATGCTTCAGAGAAGGAAAAAAAATCTGCCTTTAAAATTTTCTCAGTTACGCGTTACATGGGGGAGGGAGGGGGTACCAAAAATGTTACTTTTTGTTACGAGGGGGAGGGAGGGGGTTAAAAACTCAGATTTTTGCGTTACGTAATTTGTGAACAGACCCTTAGCCGCTGGATGCCAGAACAGACGCTGTTGGAGCCGCACCTCCTTGGTGAACAGACGCTCGGTCAGTCGGGTCAAACTTGTTTAAAGTCCCACCCAACACCAGGACTAGGCTAGTGCGCTTTGTGCGGCACACGGTCGCTTTGATAGCGCCTGCTTGGGGACACATGCAGCTTTTTATAGAAGTTCAACAGAGCCCACTGTCGAACCATCCTAGGCAGACCCCACAGGCAGTGTTGCCACAAGTACAGATTTATCTGGAAAGGTACAGATTTTTTGACGAATTTTGGTACAGATTCTGTACGGTACAGATTACAGATTTTTACCAAAAAGTACAGATTGGTACAGATTTTTAACAAACCAAGCCTTATAAAAGTATCATCCAATATAAACCCTACTTATACCAACTAAATATCAACAGTGCCGTTAAACATTGTTTGGCGTTATGGCTCCGCGGTAGGAAGAAAAATTAGCTCAAATACTAACGATAATTAATACTTCAACTGGTAACACTGACGTTCTATTATGGTTTTATAGCATACTTGTAGAGTAAATCGTTGTCTCTAGGAGTGTTATAAACCATAATTGTTACTTGGGATGCAGGAAAAAATATTGAAGATTAAACGACAGGTGAAATAGTATCTAATATTGAAAATATGAAATAAAATTACTGGGAGTTACTATTTTAAAGGTAACCAAAAATATATTAAATACAACTTATAGCGATATGTTTTCATGAGCTATCACTGGAATTCATAAAAATGCTTTTCCACGAATGATTTTTTCTGCATCGCTTATAATTGTTGTATACTTATGGGTAATTTCCCATACTGTCTGGTACAGATTTTGGTACAGATTTTTGAAGATTTTGGTACAGATGAGAAAGGTTTTTGATGCCATGGTACAGATAAAAATGTGGCAACACTGCCCACAGGACGCACCCTCTCACTCTAGCTGATGTCAGAAGGACAACAGTGCCCAGGCTGCACTACCAGCTAAGTACGCAACCCTTAGCTGGCGGTCAATTGTCATCGGAAGACCCGTGGAAGCGTGAGTATTGGAACTTGTGAGCAGGGTTGTAAATATTCGGCAGCACTGGATGAAGGTGATGTTTTTTTATTTCATTTTTTAATTTTCTTCCTGCTTTGAAATCAACCTCACATTCCCGGAGAGACAGAAAAGTAAACAACAGAACTCACATCACCCACTGCGCCGCGAAGATGATATTTACCACAGCAAAATGTACACATTCACCCACCAAATTGAAAAAATTCACCACGCGTTTAAATGGGCTACTCACAGTCATACGGTAAGGCGTGAACTGAGCAGCATGTCAGAGCGACTTGTGAGTGGCTGAATGCGAAATTGAATGGTCGGTGTTGGAAATGATTTTCGGCTGCACCCAGTCGCACTCACCACGGCGGCGATGAAGGCGACTGCAGATTATACTGAGATCCATGTTTTCACTGCATTGACTGTGAAATATTTCTACCCTGCTTGTGAGGACCAGAGCTATGTTAGGCGCCCCTTCCCGGATGTCAACTCACCATTTCGCAGCCCCCAAGGGTCTCATAGATGTGTAAAATTTATCCGCAGTACAAATAGTACATGCTATCAAAGCAATCGCCGCCAGAAACCATCACGTAGCGGACAAATTTTGAAAAATATCAAAGTAGCTTTTTTGGGAAGGTGTGTTTTTCTTAGGCGACTATCTGGCGCTTATTTTTCGTTGCGACCAAAAATTAGCGAAGGTGTAGATTTTTTATGAGCGGTACAATATTTGAAATAGTCCGATTGATCTTTTACTACGCGTGCAGATGGTTTGAGGTTTTATTCCATGGGTTTCTTGGATGACAAAGATTTTAAGCTGTGATCTAAAGACACTATAAACAAAGACGGGAAATGTTCCAATTGGAATTCCAAATTTACTGTCAGTGTCATTCCAATCGAGCAAGAGACCTGTCATTCCAAAATATCGTGCGCAACATTTGGCAACGGTTCATTTGAACTAGCACGAATAAATATGTTTGTATAATTATTTGAATATTTTTCGATGGATTTAGGTAAAAAAGTGTTCGTATGTGGTTGAAAATCAATTAAACATGTTTATGGTGAACTGTGGCTTTTTATTGGGTGGTTGAAGACGATACAAATCAAATATTTTTGAATTATGAAATTCGAATAGACCAATGTGGAAAGTATATCCAGCATCAGCAGTGTTGCGCACGCAGAGTTGCCTGATGATTTATTTGTTCAGGGATCAGACTTCCCGTCTTTGTATATAGTGTCTTTACTGTGATCAAATAAACATGTACCACATTTAAAACCATCCAAATAATCTTTGAATAAGTGATATTTTGGATGACCGAGAAACTCTGACACGGACACATTCAATTTTAAACATCCAAAACGAAATTTTTAAAGCAATTTGATTGATCTTTGATAAGGCGTGTAGATCTTAAGGCCTAACTCCGAGGATATCTTGGATGACCGAGAAAATCTGACGTTGAGTCATACTATTCTACACATTCAAAAGAGCATGTACCGCATTTAAAACAGTCAGATAAATTTTTGGTTACGCGTGAAGATCTTAAGGCCTAACTCCAGGAATTTATTGAATGACCGGGAATTCTTGACATTGACAAATCTGGCCAAAACTTTATGCCGTCATGACTTCCTGATGACGACTGACAACTTGTTCTTCTCGGAGGCATTCCTCAAACGTTACCCGGAAAAATGGCAACCGAACAATGCATCGATCATTGAATACACGCCATGGACAAACAAACACAATGGACCCACGATGAGATGGACTGGCAACGACAACAATAATGAGTAAGAGAAATCTAAAAAAGATTCTGTGTGGATTCCGTATAGCAGAATATTACAGTAGATCTCGGCACACCAACGGTTGAGTAACACAGAATAGGCAAATAAAGAAAAGAATAAAGAAAACACTTTTCCGCACAGGAGCCAATCGAAATGTTTATGGGATGCTATATTAGGGAACTGCAACATAGTAGAACAACATTTCTTGGATATTTTTTTACGAAAATACTAGTTATAAATAGCTCTTTGTGGTATGTAAGTTTTTCCGAACGAGAAAAAAATATTGTTTGTGTTAGGATGAAGTAAAATTCGTCAAAAAAATGTGTATTTTTCGATATTTAAAAAGTTCTGCAGACTGTAAAAACGCACAATACCAAAAACCAATTCATGGAGAATATGGGCAAAGATCCACAGAAAAATAAAAAAATATAAAACGAATGGGTGACCCTGAAAAAAAAATGTGAAAGGACCCAATATTTAATTTTTCACATAAAAAAGGCTAATTTTTCAAAAATCGATCTGGCACGACCTCTAAACGATTTTTTAGAAATTCGGTTTGTTCTACAAAAATTATCCAGACAGGTATATTTTTCATTTCAGGGTTGAGCACCATGACTATTCGAACATCGATTTTTTTTGGGACACCCTAGTGTGGACGAAAGAATGAACTTTTAGTTCATACTCCGCTCACTTTCTTTCTTGAGCCCGATCTCTTGAACGTTCCAGGGAATCGACTGGGTCGATAATAACAAATCTGGAAATGGTGGCCAGATTACCCATCTGGCCAACATCCACGCACTAAGTGGACACGCAGTCGGAGTTTCGTCGACTTCGAAACAATGATTGTTGTCAAAGAAGATGACCTTCCAGATGAAAGGAGATGAAACTAATCTAAACAATTTAAGTGCAATTAGGCAATTTACGAAATCAAACAATGCTCAACCGGTCGTACTTTATATGTCGTTCCACATAACTAATTCATGTCGCTAAAACACACGTCTCAATCTTAATTAGGATATAAACTTGGTTCAAAAGAAAAGTGCATCAATTCGACTACTACACTTCCGTCAGTGCATAATGTCAGTTCTATTTGAACCCAGTTTCGTTATCAACTTCTTGATGAGCTACTTCTCGGTTGCGACGCGGCTCAATTATGTCACTATCTTCAACTGCTGGAGCTTGACAGGTTAATGGCATTTCAATTGAGGCTATTACATATAGCTCTGATATGTATCAAGATGTTAAGGAACTGAACGGAATATTCATATTGTTTGGTCTGTATGTTGCAGATAATCAATACTTGATTGCCAATTTGTCCAGTGTGGCGAAATTCGTCCAATTGGTTGATCTGAATAATGAGACGTTGGATGTGGTGCATGTAGCAAATCAAATTTATTGGAGGCAGCGAACGAATCTGGGTGTTTTCTTGGAATATGGATGTCCAATGAGTAGACCACTGATGGTTGAGGTAGTATTCTATTAATTGTTCTTAATATTTTTTAAATTTATTTATAAACTTTTTTGGAAAAGTGCGCTGATAGACGATGTTTTACATCGTCGACATCATGGATAATGCTTGATAGACATATTAATGGTTCACTGCTACTAGAAATGGAAGATCTGAATCTATTTGTGGATGCTGAAATCAAAATACTCTCGAAGGAAATCGATGATAGTTTAAGCCTGTACGACATATTCAACAATGGACGACCTCACGGAGGTAGCCTCCAGATATCGTTTGATCGAAAAATTCTTGTTGGTACGGAAGGACATGTTGCCTTTGAGGATAGTTTGCTTGGTAATAATACGAAGTACCAGAGACGCGGCAATCTGTCCGATATTACTTTGAAGATTGCAATAGAATCGCAGTTGTTTCCATCTACGAGTAGCATTGTTGGACAAATTTTAAAGTTCTTTGAATCCTACAAACAGCCTGAAATGGATGTCGCTGCCCGTATAGGGTACATGTTGATCAGGGCGCTCGAAGCTAATCTTAACTTCCGGTACTAGATCCGTTCTTTATTATTCACTTTTCAAACTCTTGTGATTTTTTCAGACTTGAGTTCGATAACTTTGGTCAAAATCAGGGAAATGAATCAGTGAAAAGCAATTTTGAGACTGTTAGAAATAAACAAATAGATGTATTTGTTTCCGGAGTGATGAGCCTTGATACGAATGAATTGACGTGCCTGCAGAACTTCATGGCTTATAAGTATAGACACCCTTCAAATTGTTACCACATATGAGTGTTGCATGAGAACTTATTGGCGCTCAACCCTATACCTTCCATTCTAGGGTTGAGCATGATCCGCTATTATTATTTTATCGTCGCTTTATGTTTCATGTTTATAATAGTGAGGCTCATTCTTTTGCAGATCCACCTTCATTTTCCGAACACCAGTGAGCAAAAGCCTCACGAATAATGTTTTCACGCAGCCATTTGCCATGGAAACGTGGATCACAGTTGCGTTGACCATCGTGCTGGGAGCCATTGCCGTGAAGATCAACTTCGTGGTAGAGGAACAGCTGGAGCGGGATGGCGAGTACCACGAGCATTATTCTTTGTTTACCATGTGTACGGAATCGTTGGCCAACTTTTGCCAGGAAGGATATGAATTCATCAATCGGAGCTCACCGGGTCGCCTGTCACAGATGATGCTTTTCGTTTGTTCGATTGTGGTGTTCAACTATTACAGTTCTGGCTTTTTCTCCATTCTGATGCAGGGACCACAGATGTCCAATATTAGGACTTTGACACAGCTGGCTGATAGTCAAATGATAATTGGTGTTGATGGCACCGTGGAGGCGGAGGATTTCTTCATGGTAAGTTGTTATTAAATGTTTCTACTTGGTAATGTTACAAGTTATTACAACTCCAGAGATCGAATCACTCTGACGTACACAACTTAATGGAGAAGAAACCTCTCGCTGAAAATTTGCATATGAGTCCCTTTCAAGGCATAGAAAAGGTCCGAGCTGCAACCCATGCTTACCACTGTGACAGAATGGTTGCCTACAACACCATTCGCAATTCGTATGATTTTAGCGAAATGTGTGACCTTAACGAGATTGAAGTGATGCCCCCTCAATGGGTTGGATTGCTAGTTAGGAAAAACTTTCCATTTCGCAAGTTGTTCAACATCAGGTTAGGATGAAACCACAAAATCCAATTACTAATTGTTGATCAGCAATTCTACTTTTACAGACTAGCCCGGCTACGTGAAGTGGGAGTTTTCAATCGGTTTGCCGAGTTGTGGATTACCAAGAAACCCGAGTGTCTAGTTACAAGTGTGGTCTCTAGCGTCACTCTAGAGGGAGCGTCTACCATATTTTTGCTGCTGATGGCTGGCACCGTTGCTGCATTCTTCGCATTCGCTTTGGAGCGTGGGCTTTTCCACGCTATCGGACGTCGTCTGGGGTCGAGTGTTTCAACGGTGTGAATAAGCGCAGATGTACTGACCGATAGTTGTGAACAATATACAGATTTAACCTTTAAGGACCCAAATATTTGTATTAGTCATAAATCGATACAGGCATACCATAGTACGTACCCTAGATAATACGTACCCTCTATAATACTTACTCTTGATTGTACGTACATTTTACCTTGATAGTACGTACACCAACAAAAAAAATTCGTTCAATTTTCTGTATGATTTTAGTTAAAAATTGAATATGCTTTGATCATGGCACATGTGTGGGGCCCTTCATATGCTGCATAATAATTTCACATCTGATTTAAACACAATCGTGAGCTTATAACGAATTAAGTAACACATATTATATTATTATTTTAAACAGTTCAAGGAACACCTGAAACAGCTGATTACATATTCTAAGGGCGATGACAAGTTGACGCATCGAGCGATGCGGAGCGCGTCCAAGCACTCATAAAGCAGAATATCAGTAAGAGGAATTCTCTTGTCTTGGAAGCGTTCGCACACGCACATGCGTGAGTATGTATCGGCATAAGAGTATTATTAACTTTTTTTTTTAACTCAAAACGGCTACGCAGTCTTTAAGGATTAAAACAAGATTTATATTTGTCCAACGTTTCGACACGGGGTTACATCCCCGCAACTTCGACGTCATGGCGCTGCAGGAGATTTGCTGGACAGGACAGAAAGTGTGGAAAAGCGGGCATCGAGCGGCTACCTGCGGGACGTTAAAATCGTCATCGGTGACATGAACGCACAGGTAGGAAGGGAGGAAATGTATAGACCGGTCATCGAACCGGATAGTCTGCACACCGTATCGAATGACAACGGCCAACGATGCATAAACTTCGCAGCCTCCCGCGGAATGGTAGTCCGAAGCACCTTCTTTCCCCGCAAAAATATCCACAAGGCCACATGGAGATCACCTAACCAAGAAACGGAAAACCAAATCGACCACGTTCTAATCGACGGTAAATTCTTCTCCGACATCACGAACGTCCACACTTACCGCAGTGCGAATATTGAATCTGCTTACTACCTCGTTGCAGTATGCCTGCGCTCAAAACTCTCGACGGTGTACAACACGCGTCGAAGTCGGACGCCGCGGCTTAACATTGGGCGGCTACAAGACGGTAGACTAGCCCAAGAATACGCGCAGCAGCTGGAAGTGGCACTTCCAACGGAAGAGCAGCTAGGCGCAGCATCTCTTGAAGATGGCTGGAGAGATATTCGATCCGCCATTGGTAGCACCGCAACCGCTGCACTTGGCACGGTGCCCCGGATCAGAGAAACGACTGGTATGACGGCGAATGTGAGCAGTTAGTGGAAGAGAAGAATGCAGCATGGGCGAGATTGCTGCAACACCGCACGAGGGCGAACGAGGCACGATATAAACAGGCGCGGAACAGACAAAACTCGATTTTCCGGAGGAAAAGCGCCAGCAGGAAGATCGAGACCGTGAAGAAACGGAGCAACTGTACCGCGCTAATAACACACGAAAGTTCTATGAGAAGTTAAACCGTTCACGTAAGGGCCACGTGCCACAGCCCGATATGTGTAAGGATATAAACGGGAACCTTCTTACGAACGAGCGTGAGGTGATCCAAAGGTGGCGGCAGCACTACGAAGTACACCTGAATGGCGATGTGGCAGACGAAGATGGCGATATGGTGATGGACCTGGGAGAACGCGCGCAGGACATAATTCTACCGGCTCCGGATCTCCAGGAAATCCAGGAGGAGATTGGCCGGCTCAAGAACAACAAAGCCCCTGGGGTTGACCAACTACCAGGAGAGCTATTTAAACACGGTGGTGAGGCACTGGCTAGAGCGCTGCACTGGGTCATTACCAAGATTTGGGAGGAGGAAGTTTTGCCGCAGGAGTGGATGGAAGGTGTCGTGTGTCCCATCTACAAAAAGGGCGATAAGCTGGATTGTAGCAACTACCGCGCAATCACATTGCTGAACGCCGCCTACAAGGTACTCTCCCAAATTTTATGCCGTCGACTAGCACCAACTGCAAGGGAGTTCGTGGGGCAGTACCAGGCGGGTTTTATGGGCGAACGCTCCACTACGGACCAGGTGTTTGCCATTCGCCAAGTACTGCAGAAATGCCGCGAATACAACGTGCCCACACATCATCTATTCATCGACTTCAAAGCCGCATATGATACAATCGATCGGGACCAGCTATGGCAGCTAATGCACGAACACGGTTTTCCGGATAAACTGACACGGTTGATCAAAGCGACGATGGATCGGGTGATGTGCGTAGTTCGAGTTTCAGGGGCATTCTCGAGTCCCTTCGAAACCCGCAGAGGGTTACGGCAAGGTGATGGTCTTTCGTGTTTGCTATTCAACATCGCTTTGGAAGGTGTAATACGAAGAGCAGGGATTAACACGAGTGGTACAATTTTCAATAAGTCCGTCCAGCTATTTGGTTTCGCCGACGACATAGATATTATGGCACGTAACTTTGAGAAGATGGAGGAAGCCTACATCAGACTGAAGAGGGAAGCTAAGCGGATCGGACTAGTCATCAACACGTCGAAGACGAAGTACATGATAGGAAGAGGTTCAAGAGAAGACAATGTGAGCCACCCACCGCGAGTTTGCATCGGTGGTGACGAAATCGAGGTGGTAGAAGAATTGGTGTACTTGGGCTCACTGGTGACTGCCGAAAATGACACCAGCAGAGAAATTCGGAGACGCATAGTGGCTGGAAATCGTACGTACTTTGGACTCCGCAAGACGCTCCGATCGAATAGAGTTCGCCGCCGTACCAAACTGACAATCTACAAAACGCTAATTACACCGGTAGTCCTCTACGGACACGAGTGCGCAAGCTCGAGCGGTTAGTTTCTGGCAAACAGTCATCACAATTTGAAAAATACAACACTTGAACAATTCTGATGTGACTTGCTAACTCCAAGTCCAAAATCCGACTCTCTTCTTTATTTACAAAAACGTTATTTATAACTACTGGCTATTGTTTACAATTTTTCTCTCATTTTCAATAATGTTGCAGAATGTTGCATGCTACCTACATTTACTCTCATGCGACATTTTGCTCCGAGAGCATTCGTACTCTCTAAATAAACAATTATTTAACAATTGAGTCAGCTACTATTTCTAGGCCAGCTTATTCGCCAAGTTTTGCTTATACTTAAATATCCGTTGTTTATTTTCAACAGCGGTTGCTATTTGATAAACATAAATGGACAGGTTCCAACCTGTCCAATCTTTCCTTTTGTTCGTACTTTAATAATAGAAGAAAAATGATGATTATTGCATGGCGTTTAGGGTCGCTACATCTCTTCCAACCCACTGAGCTTGAAATTAGAATTGTAAATTATCATTTCAAGTGGATAGTTGATGGTTTCGTTTCAAAACTTTAGGGTTCTCCTGAAGCTATAGCTCAAACATATTCATGAAATATTCAAAAGTTGTCCTCTGATCATTAAAAAATACAAATTTTCAAGCAGTGTATATCTTTGAAATTCCTTGATACTATTTTCGTGCAATTTTCTGATTCCTCAAATTAATTTTGCTATAACTTTTTTGTAATATTTGCGCCTAATCCCTCTACATATATACTTCCTCGAGAGTGTCTTACCTGATGATGCCTTCTTAACTCGCCTAGCGTCTGCTTGCTGATGCTCGCTTCTTCATAATATTTCGTGTAGATCACTTGGTCGGTTTCAGATTCCGAGTGCAGGGTATACTCCTGGTCTGTTGCTTGGTTGTTTGAACTTGTAACGTAATATTGGGTCTCCATGGTAAAGTTTTGATATATGATGTCTATCGTTTGCTGGGTGCGTAAAATTTGATCGTACCGTTCACTAGTAATAATTTGACGTGCCATCTCCGAATGTATATGTTGCTTTCCTCTGGTTGTAGTTCATAAATTTGCTGCTTGCCTTATAGCAAAAATGTGTAGCTATTATAGTGTATCTCCAATAGTTTTTAAGTAATTAGTGGTAATTAAGTGGTGGAATTCAATGGGATTGTATAAACTCGTCTTATGACAGGTGAATAGTTTTCAGTTGATTCGCCGTTGATACGTAAGTTGTGGTGAATTGCCGTGTATACGCTGCTCAGTTTTGTTGTGAGACATTCGCATCTTTTGTTGTGTGATGCAAATTAGTTGTTATTGATAAAATTTTGCTCGTTCGATATTTCGCCTTGGGTTGATCCTCTTCATAACTTGTCTTCTATCGTGGGAGTTTAGTCTTCATGGTTTTCCTGTTTCTGCTTATCTCGGAGTTATTGTTATTCCGCCTGGTTAAATCTTCTTTCATATCGCCTTGTTAATTCACCTTTTCCTGATGTTCCTCCGAAAATTTCTACTCCTGATGTTCCTCCAAAGATTTCGTCCCGTTGAATCCGTCTTGATACCCCCACACTCTTTATCTTCAACCTTCCGTATGACCTGTCGTTCTGGTGATACCAATTAACTCTGGTATGTATTTCTCGATGCACTGTTGTCTTCCTTCGCCATCGGATGTTGTCTGTTCGTCTTCGCTGAATGTTCTCTCGCCCGTTTACCTCTCGAGTAAGTTATTGTACACATTTACATTTGGAAAATAATTGTGAACTATTTTACTGTCTTTCACTACTCTACACTGTTTTTATTTTTATTTCTTTTTATTTATTTTTTTTTAACTGATTGCCGGATAATGATTACATCTTCAATGCTATGTTACTATTTTTATGAATTTGATTCTACTTATTGGGCCTTGCCTCCTTTAAAATTGATCGTTCGATAATAAAAAATAATTGATTGTATTACTTCATCTGATTATGTTATTCTCGCTGAATTATCCCCCGGGAAAAAAAATTGAGTTGAAGCAAAGAATGTATTCTGCAGGTTTTTGTACAGATATAACTAAAGATAATATAATTTTCTGCAAAATACTTTCTGCCATATTATACCTTAATGGTTTTTTGTTTAGGTTGGCCTTGATGGTTAATTGCTGCAACTGCTCCCCTCCACCGTTTCTGGCTTTTGGCGTGTTTCTGAAATGAGACTTAGACCTCGTGTTTAGTTTATATTTCATTTTTAGGCTATAATCTAACAAAAAGCATATTTGAACAAAACGCAAAATTCTCAGATTTTTGTTTTAATTGTCAATTTAACAGTAACCCAGCTTGTTTGTAATACCTCGATAATTATAATAATATTAATCATTTCCGAATTCTCTTTCTTTTCACGAGTCTTACTATAGTAATTTAAAAAATGTTATTTAGTATAACCATGATTACCTTCCCATTTATTTGTTTTACCTTTTTTTTCAATTCTCAAATTTTTCAATTGTCTAATGCCCTTTTTTTTAATTCAATTTGATATTGATTTTCCCTAGATTTCACTTAGATTCGCTCCACTTTGAATTTTTTTTTATCCCCATTTTAACCACATTGTCTCTTCTCACATATTTAATGATTTTCGTTTTGTTCATTTTCTCAGTCACTATTTGTTACATATTTAATCAATCATTCATACAACAAGTTCCATATTCACACATTCCGAGGACGTCTCCTCTTCTCCATTCAAATAACTGTTCACCTTCATACTATCAAGCACTCAAACATTATTTTTCATTTGTTGTCATACTCTGTCACATATTCCTTCTTTATGATATGTTTAATACAAGAGATTCCATCGCGCAAATCTCTCTCGGTACCCAAAACTAGTTTCTCATACTCATATTAATTAGTTTTAAAAAAAATCACTTTCATATATCGTTCTTCTAGAATCATATTTTTACATTTCCGTTATACTTACAAACTTTACGAATTTCCATCGATTATAATTTATTCGGCTTCTTCCATATTACATATATATTTTTTTTAACTTTACTTGTTGTCTTCTCATACCTGTATTCAACTTCTAGTTCCTCATAATTCTTTTTTTTTTAGCATATGTCTACCATATAATAATTTTGATATTTATATTACCTGATTTATCTTCAAGTTGATCTCATATTCTTACATATATTATTATCTGTTTCATTCTGGATGGCCATCCATTATCTTTTTAAAATGCTTTCTCACTTATCATCAGTTGTAAATACGTTTGTAATAAATCATTCTGTTTAAATTACTGTTTTATCTTTGCATTTTAATTTTTCTCGCAACGAATCAATTAAATTTTTCATAGAGATTCTTTTTCCATCCCATTTTATATTTCAGCTGTTCAACAATATATATTTTATATCCCATTACATGTTGCCTTTTTATTTTTCCTCATTATCCCTCTTTCATATTTTCCCATAGTTGTTCTGTTTTAGACCCCAGCAGGTTACCCATTTTCATCCGTATTGGATTTATCATTATTTTTTTTTTTTGTTCTCCCATAATGCCCCTGTTTTAGACCCCAGCGGGTGTCCCATTTATATTCTCGTTCGTGTTAATGTTTTGTATTTTCCCATAATTTTCCCCATAGATTTTACAAGCTTTAATAGAAGTAATAGTTGATTCGTGTTACACAGCTTTCAAGAAATGCTGTTGTTATACTTGTAAATTTAGGTTCGTTAAATTTAAATATTAATGCGTTGACTATACTGTTTATGCTAGTTACCTTCTTCATCCGTACATATAATATACGCCTTAAAAATGAAAACGTATAAATCATTTCATTCTTTGTACTTATTTCAGTTGAATTTATTGACTATTTTGTATACTATTTGAATGAATGTTTTTTTTTCATCATGCTTGCTAATATTTTAGTTTGTCTATAATTATAATAGTTATGCGCTTAACTAGATTTCATATTGTTTTAAATTTATTATATTTATATTTATTTGCTAAATCGTACTTATTGATTGTATATATAACTTATATAATGTAAATTAAAATGTAAAGATATCAAAATAGTCTTAGTCAATATATTATGTATAGAACTTAAATCAATACTTATTCTAACTAAGTTTAAAACTTATTTTAAATAACTATGTTCTATCTATTTACATTACTTATGCTAATCCTTATAATGATAATCCTTAAACTTACTATGTAGACTCACCATGCTCGATACTAAGCTTTACTTTTCAGTCGTTGTATTTCTTTAGTCTGTTATTATGCACTTTTTCAAGTCTTTTCCCTGTTTTTGATTATTGTAGTTTGTGCACTTGGAAGACTAACTACTTCATATGGACCTCTCCATAAAGATTGCAATTTCTGTCCTGTACCTGTGGGGTTGGCTTTCACTAAAACCATATCTCCCCACATTGGTTGCCAATCTTTAGCTATTTTGTCGAAATATTCCTTCCGTTTCTCCTTCGATACTATCAAGTTTTCTCTAGCCGTGTCGTGAATATATTTTAGAGTGACTTTCAATTCGTTGGAATAGTCTCCATAGGTAAATTCCATATCTCTCATTCTGTATATTGAATTAGGAATTCTTGCTTTTCTGCCATAGAGTAATTCGAAAGGCGTGAAACCAGTCGATGAATTAATTGTAGTGTTATACTGGAATGTAAAATGGGGTAAAAGCCTATCCCAGGTTTGTGGATCTCCTCCTATAAATTGGCGTAAGTAAATTTTAATTCTCTGTTGGATCGTTCCACAAGATTTGCCTGAGGATGATATGCTGTTGTTGTTATCTTTTTATTTTTAAAACTTTACAAACATTTTTTCATGAGGTTGCTCACGAAATTTGCACCTTGATCTGTTACTAGTTCCTTGGGTGTTCCAAATTTACAAATAAAGTTATCTACGAAAGTTTTCGCTACAGTTTCGCTTTCTTGATTTTCCATTGCCGCAACTGTTAGATATCTGGTTAAGTCATCTTGTATGACCAGGCCATATTTGTTGCCATTATTAGATTCAGGTAGTACTACAATATCCATAAATATTTTATCGAATGGTTCAGTAGATGTAGTGGTAATCTTCATTGGAATTTTGTTTGAGGCACTAATTTTGTTCTTTTGGCAAGAGTCACACTGCTTTACATAGTTTTCAATATCTTTTCGCATATTTTCCCACATGAACATTGGGCTTATCCGCTGAAACATACGTTTACCCCCAACATGTCCCCCCAATGGGCAGTCGTGAAATTCCTTAAGTACTGTATCTCTTTCTTCATGTGGCACCCACATCCTCTCTTTGTTTGGGGCAAACAACGTGAATTTCTTATTTAATTTTTCTGCAATAAATCGTAGCATGTTTGCATATATAGGAGCTTGAGGTTTCTAAACGAAATTATTTGAATATTTTTCGCTTCATTTGCGAATACTGGATGTTTGCTAAATCCATTCGTCAATTCCTGAAATAATATTTTCGGGTCTTCTTTTGATTGCTTGGTTCCGTTCAATATAATGCCCCACATTTTGTGATCTGGTATTGAAAATATGTTTCCATTCAAATAATCTTTCAGGCCATGAGGCAGCTTAGCCAATTCGCTCAACTCTTTGTATGCTGATCTGCTGTTAAGAATAACAAACGTTGCATCAATTTTATTTTCTGGAATTCTTTCTTTAGAAAAGTTCAAAAATTTGAAATCAATTTTACCATCTCGTTCAGCGTTTTCAAATTCTTCGTATACATTCTCATGACATTGATCGTCATCTATGTTGAAGCTTAAATCAATGTTATCCAGTCCATCCATATCTGCGCTCCAATTTTTACTCGTTTTTCCATTGAAGGCTTTTGTGTTTGCATTGTCATGATTGGTCTTTTTCCTTTTCTTGCTGTTGTATTTGCCTTCTTTGTCGTCTGGTAACGACTGCAATATGGTTTGGGCTACTTTCCTTCTCATTATCCGGCTGCTGCAGTCTAGATAAGAAGTCCGCTACAACGTTATCCTTTCCTTGTTTATATCGAATATCAATTTCAATCCCTGCAATTTCAATCTTAATCTGGTCAAGGTTGGAGAGGTTTCCTTCAAGTGCCATAGCGAAATCAGTGGTCTATGATCAGTGTAGACTATAAACCGCTGTTGATAAATATAATGTTTAAAATAGTTTACCGCCCATACGATTGCAAGTAATTCCTTCTCAATTGTATGATATTTACGTTCAGCGCCAACAAGACTCCTACTGGCGAATGCAATAGGTCTGTTTATAGATTTTTCATTTGAAAGTACTGCTCCGATCGCATAATCACTAGCGTCTGTAGTTAAAACAAATGTATCATTGTAATTCGGCCTTACTAATAAGGTATCTGAAGTTAGAAAGTTTTTCAGTTTTGAAAATGCTTGTTGGCATTCGTTGGTCCAATTAAACTTTACGTTTTTCCTGAGTAAATCATTTAATGGTTTTCGTATTTCGGCTATTCTTGGTATGAATTTTCCATAGAAATTAACTGTTCCTAGAAACGAACGAACATCTTTTACTGTTTTTGGTGTTGGCATTTTTTGAATTGCTGTTATATTGTCCGTTACAGGATGAATTCCGCTTTTATTCACGATGTGTCCCAAAAATTTCAATTCTGTCCTTAAAATTTGGCATTTTGATGGTTCAATTTTCAAATTATGCTTACGAAGAGCCCCCAATACCTTTGACAAGTTTTTGTTGTGTTCTTCAATTGTACTTCCTGAAACTATTATGTCATCTAAATAAACGAATGCTTTTATGCCTCTTAGTTCGTATAACACAGTGTTCATCAATTTTTGAAATGTTGATGGGCTATTTCTGAGGCCCATAGGCATTCTCGTAAATTCGAAATGTCCTGTTGGGGTGGAGAAAGCGGTTTTTGGAGCGTCTTTCGGATGAATAGCAACCTGATAAAATCCTGATTTCAAATCGATTGTTGAAAAGTATTTGCTATCACCAAGGCTATCTAAAATTTCGTCAATTATGGGAATTGGGTATACAAAAGGTTTTGTGATAAGATTTAGAGCTCTGAAGTCTACTACGATGCGATATTTCTTATTGCCGTCTGTATCCAAGTCTTTCTTCGGAATACACAAGACTGGTGCATTCCATGGACTTTTACTCGGTCTAATGATACCTTGCCGCTCCATTTCCTCTATCTCTTTATTGATTTGAATTTTGGTTTTCTCTGGGAATCGATATTGTCGTTTGTTGATTGGAACATTAGTTGTAGTCTCGATCTCATGAACAGCCGCATTTGTTACTGTAAGGTGATCTCCTTGGAGAAAAAACACATCTTGGTAATTAACCATAATTTGGGCCATTGTATTAAAATCATCTGTTTTCAAATGTTTCATTTCTAGTAATTTCATTAATTCACTTGTTCTAATATTTCCGTGCAATTGTTCATGAATGTTGTTTTCTACAAGGCTGCAATCCAGTTTTTGATCTAAATTTTCGAACCCATAAATTTCCTCGGATGGTTCATCTACCATAGCCTCTGATGTAAAAACTTCTCCCATTTTTCTGTTAAGTTTGGCAAGGTCGTCATTCACAATAGTATTCGCAAAGTATTCTTCTTCGTCTGTGTATATATCATCTGGATCTGGTTCCTCTGGTTCTTCTTCATCTTCATCAACATGTTTCTTTAAACTGTCTTGGTCTTCAATATCCCTTAAGACGTAGTCTACTATGTTCCATCGTATTCGATTATTTTCCATATATGGCTTCTTAGCCTCTGCATTAGTTTTGAAAATTCCAATTTTAAAATTATCTTCGATGGCATGAACGTGTTTTTTGATAAAATTCGCTCCAATTATTGCTGGGACGGTTAGATTTTTAACCACATAAAATTTTGTGGGAAATATTTTCTCTCCAATCTTCAAATGTATCCAAATAGATCCTATTGATAAAATCGAATTTTTAGTCACTCCTTGAACTGTAATTTGATCTTTCGTATTTATGGATTTTGCCCCTACTCTGATTGCTTTTTTGCCGCTGATTATATTCATTTGAGCCCCAGTGTCTAAAAGATATTTTGTTAATTCGTTTGGATTTTCAAGTGTGGCAAGTTCCAAACAGAATCGATGATCGTAGGTAAATTCTATGGGGTATCTAATAGCTTCATTTTTTATTTCGTCTAATTCCTGTTTTTTTTTAACATTAAGCGAATAATTGTCTTCGAGTTGGTTGGTTTGTTCCTGTTTGTCATAATTATTTTCTGCAAAACAATTCAAATCCGTATGTTGTTTCATATAAGTCTCCTTAGGAAAATGATCTGTATCAA
This sequence comes from Armigeres subalbatus, assembly GCF_024139115.2. Taxonomy (NCBI): domain Eukaryota; kingdom Metazoa; phylum Arthropoda; class Insecta; order Diptera; family Culicidae; genus Armigeres; species Armigeres subalbatus. The sequence goes on along the minus strand of NC_085140.1, from coordinate 302,058,444 downwards.
TAGTTTGATTATTTGTTCGACATCTTTTGTTAATAATATGTTCAGCTTCTTTAAATGCAAAATCTTTGTTATCTGTTGTCTCTGTTTGACAAGCCATGTCACTAAATAATACGTAATTCCGATTACTTGTGTTTCCTTCACTGATTTTTCCAGCTAATGAGTTGACGCCATTTATTCTCCTTTTTGATTTATTTTTAGTAGTGTTCACAATAATATCTGGTTTGCGCAAAATTATATACGCAAATTGCTGATCAATATATAATGTATGTTGCTTAAGAAATTCTGCTCCTATAATTCCCGGTACACATAATTCTTTTATTAAATGGAATTTAATTTTATATTGCGAATTCCCCATTATCATGTTTATTTCTACTGATCCTAATGTTAACGTTTGCGTTGAATTGAATCCAGTCATATTCAATTTGTCGGACAAATTTACTTCAGTTTGCCCCATATTAGCAGCTACGTCCCATCTCATTAAGTTACAACAAGCACCAGTATCAATCAAAAACTTCATTTTACGATTGGGATTGCCCATTGCTTTGAGGGCCAATAAAAATTGATTATCGCTCGTACGTATAATTGGCACCCTTTCATGTGCCGGAATACAAATATTAAGCTTGTGCATACTTTTAGAGGAGTTTTCTTCCATCTTATTTGAACGTGATTTATTGGAATTTTCCCTATAAACTTTAAATTTATTGTTATTATTATCCACATTATTATATTTAGCGATATTAGTGTTATAGCGTCTAATTGGTTTATTATCTATTTGTCGGGGTGTTCGGACGCAATATTCGAAACCCCCATTGGTCAGTTTTTTTGTTTCGTGTTAGATGTACTCTTTTCAACATATGCGTGTGAAAAATCATTTTGACATTTTTCACCATTCAAGTTTTTTCTATGTCCCTCGTTAGAGATTTGATTGAGATTGTTTTCCATAGCCTTGTTCAACATTTCCACTCTTACGTTGATCTCTTCAATTTCATTTCTATCGTCCCACTCGTTTTTTAACCAGATGAGTAACTCTGGAAATGATTTTTCTCTCTGGAAAATTCCTGCATGTGCTAGATCCTTGTTTCGAAGTCCCCCTAAGAAGTGTTTTCGCAAAGATGATAACCCAAACGGCCCTTCATTTTCTATCCATTTATACAATTCTTCTCCTCTCGCTTTATATTCATCAAACGATTCGTTTGGTTTCTGTAAAAGTGTTTCAATATCTTTCATGAGAGCACTAATGCTTTTCTGAAACTTAAATTCTCGTTGTAAATTAGCTTTCACTTCTGTCCAAGTAGGGGCAATTAAGTTCGAAATTCTTCGAAGAGCTTTACCTTTCAATTTCATCCATATAACATTCAATAGCGGAGTTTGATCGTGTCCTTCTAACTGAGATGCAAATAATTCCAATTGTAAAATGAATGGTTCCAGCTCTTCTGGATTTCCATCATATACGGGTATACATTGGAGTGCTGTTATTTGTGAAAACTCCATTTTACCTTCCGTTTTGTACCGAACTTTCACCAAAGTATTTAATCAAGAATCAAATAATTGTGACATGGAGGTGTTAAATTGAATAAACTTGTTTGTAAGAACACAAATCCTGCGAACGCATATTGCTGGCAATTACTGTACCCACCGCTGTCACCAATTGCGCAAGCTCGAGCGGTTAGTTTCTGGCAAACAGTCATCACAATTTGAAAAATAAAACACTTGAACAATTCTGATGTGACTTGCTAACTCCAAGTCCAAAATCCGACTCTCTTATTTATTTACAAAAACGTTATTTATAACTACTGGCTATTGTTTACAATTTTTCTCTCATTTTCAATAATGTTGCAGAATGTTGCATGCTACCTACATTTACTCTCATGCGACATTTTGCTCCGAGAGCATTCGTACTCTCTAAATAAACAATTATTTAACAATTGAGTCAGCTACTATTTCTAGGCCAGCTTATTCGCCAAGTTTTGCTTATACTTAAATATCCGTTGTTTATTTTCAACAGCGGTTGCTATTTGATAAACATAAATGGACACGTTCCAACCTGTCCAATCTTTCCTTTTGTTAGTACTTTAATAATAGAAGAAAAATGATGATTATTGCATGGCGTTTAGGGTCGCTACACGAGACCTGGACGATGCTCGTGGAGGACCAACGCGCACTTGGAGTTTTCGAAAGGAAAGTGCTGCGTACCATCTATGGTGGGGTGCAGATGGCGGACGGTACGTGGAGGAGGCGAATGAACCACGAATTGCATCAGCTGTTGGGAGAACCATCCATCGTTCACACCGCGAAAATCGGACGACTGCGATGGGCCGGGCACGTAGCCAGAATGTCGGACAGTAACCCGGTGAAAATGGTTCTCGACAACGATCCGACGGGCACAAGAAGGCGAGGTGCGCAGCTGGCAAGGTGGATCGATCAGGTGGAGGATGACTTGCGGACCCTCCGTAGACTGCGTGGTTGGCGACGTGTAGCCATGGACCGAGCCGAATGGAGAAGACTCTTATATACCGCACAGGCCACTTCGGCCTTAGTCTGAATAAATAATAATAAATAAAATAATTCGAAACGGGGTTGGTGTCTTCATCAGGGGAAAAATATTATAAACATTAGACAAGGAACAAACATAATATTTTTCCCCAGATGAAGACACCAACCCCGTGTCGAAACGACGGACAAATATAAATCTTGTTTTAATCCTTAAAGACTGCGTAGCCGTTTTGAGTTAAAATAACAATAAACAGTCGATCATTCGAAAGAGTATTATTAACAATGATTGAATGATTTTCTATAAAGGAATTAGTTCCAGTTCTAGAACCCTTTCCCATGTATTAATTCAACTGATGTACCGGAGAATATTTCCCGGAGGAGTAAATTAACTCCATCATGGGAATTAGATTCATAAAATGGAATTTGCGACAACATCTTTTACTGTTTAATTCAGTTTACAAAAGTTTATCTCTTTTTATCCACTTCACTTTTCTTGAAAAACAAATTAGCAGCATTACTTAAATGAGGATAAATTTATTTGCTTGAAAATTTGCTCTGAGAAGTTTTACTGAGATTTCCGACGACGTTTATCTGGAGTAGTGGTTTCTCCCAAGGGCTCTACCTGGGATAACTTGGAAGTTTGGTCGAAAATTCCATACAGAATTTCCCTTGATATTCTATCTAGACCTGTGCACCGATTGAAGTTTTATCGACGGTGAAGCATGATAGATCATTTTCAGCCAGTGGCGGTGGCTTGGTGTCATGCCGCTGGTGATTCGCGGCGGCGTGGATCAATTTCGTGTATGTATTACTAATTTTCTTAAATTTATCCGGATGTTCCTCCAGGAATTCCTCCGAACGTTTCTCCAGGAATATCTCCAAATGTTTCTCTGAGAATTCCTCTAGAAGTTTCTTGAAATTTCATTTTCTCGGTAATTTCATCAGCAATTCACTTAGGAATTCTCTTCGAAATTTCCACATCTCTTCCCAAGAACTTCCACCAGAAAACCATTTTGAAATTCCCATGTAAACTCCTCCTGACATTCTCTCTAAAGCTACTCCAGGCATTCCACCAAAATCTTTTCATTCATTATTTCGAGATCTTTCCAGAAATACCGTTTGAATTTCTTCAGAAACTCACGTGGAAGCCCTTGATAGCCACCATCACGCCCTGGGAATTATTCCAAAAATTCATCCAAAAACTCCCTCGGAAAATTGTTCCCGGATTTTTGTCTTCGGGAATTCTCCCGGAAATTTCTTGCAAAATTCGTTTGCAAATTCATCTGGCAAATTCTCCAGAAATTCTTACGAAAATTTCGTCAAAACTTGAAATTCCTCTGGAATTCTCCCGGAAGATCCTGCAGCATTTCTCAAGAATTCTGCGGGTACTTTCCTTAAAATGTCTACAAAAAATCATCCAAAGTGACCTTCAGGATTTTCCGTGATTTTTTTCCAGGAATTCGCAGCAATATCATAAAACAATAATCCCGGATATTCTTTTAGACACTCTCCTACTTTTTCCTCCAAAAATTCCTCCAAGTATTCCCTAAAAAAAATCCGCCGGAAATTACTTCAAGAACTCCTTCAGAAATCTCTTTAAAAGTTCCCCCGAAAAGTTCTTCAAGAACTATCCGGGAGTTCGTTTCGGGGTTCCCACAGACATTTCTCAAGCTATTCTGCAGAAAATTCCTCTAAGAACTGCTCCGGGAAGCTCTATTTTGTGGAAGAATTTCCGAAGGAATTTTCGTAAGAGTATCCGAAAGGATTCCCTGAAGAATTTCCTAAATTAATTATTGAAGACATTCACGATGAAATTCCTGGTTTGAGTCTCAGGAGGATTTCTCGGAACAGCGGTTCTCAATCTGTAGTACATCTTGGGGGATACCCTGGGGGTACCTTTGGTAGCCGCAGGGGGTACCTCGGAAAAAATGCGTAATGGCGGACCTAGTACAATTCCAATCAAAACATATTGAAAATGTTTTGATAATTATGTATTTTGTATATCAAAACTTTGTCTTGTACCTAATATGCATAGCGATCAGTAAATCAAAGCCAACTGAATCCTGACCTCCACAACCAACAACTACAACAACAAATTGTTGAAGAATATTAGCATTAGCATTGAGCAATTCGCACAAATTCGTAGGTGGTACACGCCAAGACTATTGTATGAGAGTGGCATCATTGTCATCCGTTACCACAGATATTGATTTGGGACTAACCCTATCTCTTAGATGGAAGCAATGCACTCTCCAATAGTCGAGATCTGTCCTGGCCACGTCTTTGCGAATGCTGAGGAATGGGAAGGATGGTTAGTTGAACACCTACTTAAGAAAGATGCAGAGAACTCTACGACCTCTCATAGGTGCCACGGATGGTTTTGGGATTATGTGGAAGGTTATAACAGTAGGAATCGTTTTGATAGGATGTGAAACACAGATAGAACTAAGATAGAAATACAAAGTAGGAAAGGGACGAGCCTGGAATTGAACCCACAACCTCCTGCTTATAAGGCAGAACTGATAGCCACTAGATCACCGAGCTCGTCTTAACACCAAATTGTTGAAGAATATGTTAAGAAAATGCTTCTTAACTAAAATCTAGAATTTGAAGGTTCGTTGTTTCGTTGCAAGAAGATTAGAAGCATATTTCTACGCTTCTCAGAAGCGTTCTTCCAAGCTGCTCGAAGGTCGCTTTTCAAAGGTTCCTTTCAAAAGGCTGTGAACCCGACCAGTTAGTCATAACAAAATTTTATCACAATTATATCAATATGTGTTACAAATAACAAAACTTGCAATAATTTTGTTATAACTTTTCTGTCAAAGATGGAGGAAAGAAAATTTCATGATCGTCATAACATGATTATAACATAATGTGTTATATTTATTTTTACCGAAAACAAAAATTGCCTACATTTTTGGTAGAGAGGAATTGGAAAAAACGAAGGTACCACCTTCAGTATAACTTGAACCTAAGCACATTCAAGTTTGAACCAGTTGGACAAAGGTAATTGCCTACATTATGGATATTCATAATCTTTTCAATAACATAATTCGTTATAGTACCTATAAGCTATTTTCACTACTTTTTATGTAAAATATTGAGTTATATTTTTGTTCAATTGATAACATATTTAGTAATATTTTTGTTAAAACTAGAAGAGATTTTGTTACAATTTTTGTTATTTTAACTACTAATGGTACATGATTTATAACAACCGCTATTAAAAAACTGCTAAACAGAATAACAAGCTCTGATATAAATCTGTTACTATCTACTGGTCGGGAAGGCTTCTTTTAGGGGCTCGTGAGCCTACTCCTTAGAGCCTCCATTCAAGAGACCCGGAAGCCTTTTTTTTCAAGAGGCCATTAAGCCTCCTTCAAGAGGCCAGGAATCCTCCTTTCAAGCGGCCAGGAAGCCTCCTTTCAAGAGGTCAGAAAGCCTCCTTTCAAGAGGCCAGGAAGCCTCCTTTCAAGAGACCCGGAAGCCTTTTTTCAAGAGTCCCGAAAGCTTGCTTTAAAAATGCCCGAAAGCCTCGTTTTAATGGGCCCGGACGCCTCCTTTAAAGAGGCCTGGAAGCCTTCTTTCAAGAGGCCCGAAAGCTTTCTTTCAAGATGCCCGGAAGCCTCGCATTAAGGAGTTCGAACGCCTCCTATCAAGAGGTCTGAAAGCCTCCTATTAAGAAACTTGGAAGCCTCCTTCCAAGAGGCCCGGAAGAAGCCTTCTTTCAAGATGCTCGGAAGGCTTCCTTCAAGAGGCTTGGGACCCTCCATTCAAGAGGTTTGGAAGCCTTCTTCAAGTGACCTGGAAGCCTTCTTTCAGGAGCCCGAAAGTCTATTTTCAAGAGGCCGGGCCTCATTTTAAGCGGCCTGGGTGCCTCCTTCCAAGAGGCTTTGAAGAAGCTCGGAAGCTTCCTTCCAATCCGAGTGGATGAAAATATCAAATGTTGGTAAGATAGCGAAATGTGATATGGACATGTATGATAAAAGAGTTAAAATATTAGACGACAATATCAATATTTTACACAGTTTTTATATTACAAGTTTTGATATTTTGCCTGTTATTTTATTTCAATAAATCTTTTTTCAATCAAGTCCATATCATGTTTTGTTTTTCTGTTTATGGATTCTGTCCGGGAAGAGGCTCGGAAGCGTCCTTTTCAGAAGCTCGGAAACCTTCTTTCAAGTGGATCGGAAGCCTCCTTTCAAGGGGCTCGGAAACCTCCCTTCAAGAGGCTCGAAAGCCTCCCTTCAGTAGGCGCAGAAGCCTACTTTCAAGTGATTCGGGGCTCAAAAGCCTCCAATAGACCTATAGGAAGCTTGATTGTTAATCTTAATGTAAATTGGAAAGTTGCACGGAATAATAAAAATTTCAGCCCACTTCATGGAGAGTCGTTAGGGATATACGCTGTTACTTAACTATGGGCCATATGCCGTTAGTTTTCATGTCCGTTTTCAGTTTCGCTTATTTTCATTTACAGTAAAACATAGGGGGTACCTCAACTAATGCAAAAGTTCGAAGGGGTACCGCTCAATAAAAAGGTTGAGAACCGCTGTCTTGGAAAAAATCTTGATGGATTTACCAATGGATTTCCTGGAGATATTGTCGGAAAAATTCCTAGAAAAATATCTGAAACAAATCTACGAGAAATTTTAAAATAAGAAGTTTTTTTTTAAATGAGTTTTCTAAGGAGCCTTCAGAGGAAAATATTTATGAATGTCCAAACAAATTTCGAATAAAATTTCGAATTTATTTCAGACTGAATTACGAAAGAAATTCTAGCAGGAATTTCAGAAGGCGTTCTTTGAGCAATTGCTTAGTTTCCTGAAAAACAATTTTCACATTTTCAGAAGAGTATCTTTATTGCCGAGAATGTGTAGAACAGAAAGGGACCCGTAACGCTGGGTAGACACCTTTACGTGGTGTGTTACAGGGTAAGATCTACCACGGTTACATTTCCAACAACAGGCTTGACCCAACGAATACCTTCCTCATTATCCAACTTCGTAGTATTTATGAGGGTGTCGCTAAGTCGGTGGCCTCTTGTTAGGCAAGTACCACATCAACACTTCCTTCATCTCCCTAGTTACGGTGAAGATGAGCGTGGCCAGGAGTAGTAATCTTCATGCTTTTGTTATTTTTGTTTAAGACTGGAATTAAATACCACTCCCTTTCTTGATTTCTGATAGCATTCTAGATAAGGATCTCAAAAGTAAAACATTAGTATTACGGCAAAACATACTTTTGCATATAAACAATAAAGACGGATCCTTAAAAAAACGAAAATCGATCCATAAATAACTTCTGAATGTTCCATAAAACGCTACCATAAATCCATAAAATAGTTCAGGAGATCCCATAAAGAATATTTTTTCGATCCATAACTAAACTAAAATTTAGCAATTAATGGGAAAATATGTTCCATTAACATAGTCAAGAAAAACAATCCAATTCCTGCTATTTTACCATGAACGTATGACAAATGATCCATAAATCTTTAGAAAATGATCAATAAAAAACTATATTTTGATCCATAAAACTTCAAATTTGCGCATTTTTTTTTATCGTAATAATGATCCATAATTTCAGTAATATGATCCATAATTTTAGTCATATGATCCATAACTCTGGCCATTTGATCCATAGCTTTGTTCAAATGATCCATAGTTTTGGTGATATGATCCATAAATTTTGGCAAATGATCCATAGATTTTATGAAATGTGTGGATCAATTAATATAGTTTCATTGGCCTTCTTTCCAAGCATTATGGATCATATAAACAAAATTATGGATCATATGACCAAAATTATGGATCATATTACTGAAATTATGGATCATCATCAGGATAAAAATTGCGCAAATTTGAAATTTTATGGATCAAAATATAGTTTTTATGGATCATTTTTCAAAGATTTATGGATCATAAAATTATTTTTTATGGAATCTCCCGAATTATTTTATGGATTTATGGTATCGTTTTATGGAACATTCAGATGTTAGTTACGGATCGTTTTTCATTCTTTTATGGATCGTTTTTGCACATTGAACGGTGCAAAGTAAGGGCTGCCTTAGTATTACTAGTGTCCAATCTACGAATTACACCGTAACAATGCTAATGCTAATGAGAATGTGTTGAACGGAAAGGGATCTAGAAAATATTTTCACACGTCGCACTTTTTGGCCAAAGATTAGCTCCACGCTAGTTGCTGTTTGTGATTAGATTGCCATCCAATGATTTAGATTTAATGACTTTATCGACAGATAAATGTGATAAATGAGGAATGAGAATTAACGTCTTTTTTCTCTCTCCTTATTTTCGCACTTTTCAAATGACCTATTCGGTCATTTGGCCAAATGACCCTTTCGGCCATATGACCTTTTCAACCAAAAGACCATTTCGGCCAAATGACCCTTTCGGCCAAACTAGGGTTGTGGTACCGGTAGTACCGGTACCGAAAATACCGGGAATACCGGCGATTTCCAGCACCATGAATACCGGTACTGAACACCACCGAGAACCGGTATTTACGGTACTGAGGGAAACAATAAAATATGTTACGCGCGGCTACAAAGCAAGACCATGCTGAGGGTGGGTTCGATTCCCGGTGTCGGTCTAGGCAATTTTCGGATTGGAAATTGTCTCGACTTCCCTGGGCATAAAAGTATCATCGTACTAGTCTCATGATATACGAATGCAAAAATGGTAACCTGGTTAAGAAACCTCGCAGTTAATAACTGTGGAAGTGCTTAATGAACACTAAGCTGCGAGGCGGTTCTGTCCCAGTGTTGGGATGTAACGCCAATAATAAGAATAAAAAGATAAAAAAATTACAATTTTTAATTATGTTTTTATTTATCAAACCAAAAAGCTTCTAGGCATTATACACAACTCGGAATTGAGTCCTATTTCGAACCGAGAGAGAAAGTTATTGTCCAAAAAGTTCTGATTCTCCCAGTATGACGGAGACGATGGCATTGCTCTAGCTAAAGCACTCGATGCTTTTTACTTGGCCATATACATGAAAATCAGTAACTAATGATGAACAACCGGAAAGTTTTAGATACATTTCATTACCAAAATCGCAAAATTGTGTGAAGCCAGAATACTGGTTTGGAATGGTTTCTGAAGATTTTTTTAAATTTGATTGGGCTCGAAAAAAATTTCTTCTAAAAATTTTGTCTCTGTGGGTTTTTTTTTATGTCTACGGGTATTTAATGGCTACGCCACTGTACCTGCGAGGTTTCTAAGCCAAGATACTATTTTTTGCATTCGTTTAACACGAGATTAACACGTTGAAACTTTCATAAAAGCCGAAAAATTTGTTTCGATAAATCTCCTAGACTGGGCCTGAAGTTGAACCCAGCCTCCTTCAGCATAGTCTTGCTTGGCAGCCACGCACCTTTCCGCACGGCGAAGGAATTGCGCTTTGTACCGGGCAGATACATTCATTTAAAGAAGACGTTACCCTTTCGACTTATACCGGGAAGACGCGTTCATTTAAAGAAGGCATTATCAACTCCTTTTGCCTTATACCGGGCAGATGCATTCATTTAAAGACGGCATTACCCCTGTCTTCGCCTTATACCGGGCAGACGCATTCTTTTTAATACAGTTCTACATAAGAACCTTACAGAAACTGTATAATAATTGGGCATCTACAATTTCGGAAGATTTTAATACAATTGTTGATTTGATACAAGATTTTGAACAATAATTGTCAGATTTGTTTTTTGGGTGTAATTTGAATTATTCGGGGAAAACTTTTGTGCGGGCTTAAATAATTAAATTATGTCGGGTTCGGGTTGAGTACGGGTTTAAGAATGCAAAAATTCTCGAGTACGGGTCGGGTTCGGGTTTGCATTAAATCTAAAAAAAGCCCGTATTTCATGTAATTAAGCACAAATTGAATTGAATTGAATTGAACGATAATTATTCTAACTGAATTCTGCCAAGTGGCATTCCGCGGAACGATTTTCGGTGAAAAGGTACATTCCGCGAAATGTCTTTCGGAAAAAAGGTGCATTCCGCGAAATGTGTTTCTGAGAGTTGTTACATTCCGCGGAATGTCGTACCGCGAAAAAAAAATTCCGCGAAATGTTTTTCGGCGAAATAGTATACAATCTATAAAAATACTTCAGTACGGGTATTTTCCCAGTACTACCGGTACTGTACTTCTCAGTACCGTAGTACCGGTACTACTAAAAAGGGGTCGGTACATACTACTACTACTAAATAGGGGTCGACCAAATTATCCTTTCGGCCAAATGACCCTTTTGGCCAAATGACCAATGGAACTCAACTGCCGGTACCTCGGTCCCAGCCAGAGCCAAGCCCTGGTACATCGTTTCCGGCATGGAAACCATCTGCCGATACCTCGGTCCCGGTAGGAGACCAAGTCAAGCTCTGTAAGACAACCTTGGCTCCGACCGCCCTGGGTCAAATTCGAACCCCACACGAAACGGACATCAACAGACCCCTCGCACGGTGGATACCCGCCTAACCGCAAGGTAGCCCCTGTTTTTCCGCGTTTAGTGTCGTTGTCCTCAAATAGGCCTATAGCCGGTCCTGAGAAGTAAATCCCGTAGTGAGCTAGTTTGGGACGTGCTGACGTCCACTCCACAGACGTGAGGATGTCAAAGGAGTTGGTAACAATTTTAAAAATTTATTAAAATTTGTCTGGCAATAAATGTTAATTTTATGAAAAATATAATACTGAGTTAATATTGCACTATTTCAACATTTATTCAAGCATTTTTCATCCTGGTCACAAATCGGCATAAAATTCCCTCGTTTTATAACGTATTCCCCAAGCTTGTTGACCATGAATTTTTACCTTTGGGGTAATAGCGGGTGGATAGCGAAACGATTGGTCAAATTATTTATCCTACTCGATGCCCTTCTTACGGAACCATGTGTCTATAACTCAAATTTCAATAATACCGTCAACTGGGGGGAAGATGATCATTGAGGTGAAGATGATCATTTGATGCGTCAGTCAAAAGTGCCAAATTTTTTTATGAAACGGTAGTCAACAATATTCTCCGTTCAAGTAATGTTACCGCTAGGTAGAAATCCGAGTTTTTCGATTATAATCATGAAAATGTATTTTGTAGTATAAAGAGAAGGATAGTCATAAATGACGCTATTTTCGTTTCAAATATTGACTTCGTAGACTTCTTTACGTAGTAAATTAAACATTCATACAAATAACCTAGTGTATTTTGACTACTAGGTCATAATGATTTTAGTAGAGCTGTCTTGATCAACTTCACCCCAAACCAGATTACTCAAAAAATGTGTGATAATTTAATTTATTTTAATAAATGTGAACGCATTTCAGAAAACTAAAGTTGTTGATTATTGCAACGTATAGCAGTACATGTTTTGAAAATATTTGTTTCGATTTTAAATGTAAACACACATTGTTATTGCATGTTTTGTCTTAAAAATGATCATCTTCCCCCCAGTTGACGGTACTTTTAATTTACGAAACATCGGACATAACAATAACAAATAACAATTATCTGGAAGAATTCCCGGAGGAAGGATTAGTGGAATTCCATGTGAATTTCGGATGGAATTCAGAAAAAATATCTGAGAAGCCCTCCTAAGCTGTGCGGTAAGATGCGCGGCTACAAAGCAAGACCATGCTGAGAGAGGCTGGGTTCGATTCCCGGTGCCGGTCTAGGCAATTTTCGGGTTGGAAATTGTCTCGACTTCCCTGGGCATAAAAGTATAATCGTGTTAGCCCCATGATATACGAATGCAGAAATGGTAATTTGGCTTAGAAACTTCGCAGTTAATAACTGTGGAAGTGCTTAATGGCCACTAAGCTGCGAGGCGGCAATGTTCCAGTGGGGGATGTGATGCCAATGAAGAAGAAGATCTGAAGAGCCCTCGTGGTAATTTCTGTACACTAAATCCACACATATTCATTGGCAAAAATCTAAAAAAATTTACAAATAAATTTTATGTATGCGTTAATAATCATCCGCTATAGGAGATTCCACTTAAGGGTTATTAGTTAATAAGGGCTATGCGTGTTTCCACATATATGCTATGCGAATTTTCACATAGAAGTTATGTGGGAAATGCTATAGTCAAAAATTATGTGTGCCACACATAATGAATATGATTGGATTTTTGTTAGCGTAGAATTGGCGAAGTAACTTATCAAGTGTTCTTAGAGTAGCTTTAGAAGGAACTCCAGAAAGAATTTCAGATGAAATTTTATGAGTAATTATTTAAGAAATTGCAGGACTTCTCGGAGGTTTCCTGAACAGACATCCTGAATCATTCATATAGGAACTTCCGGAAGAATTTCTGAAGAATTCTGAGGGCACTTTCGGAGAAATTCCTGGAGGAACTTCCGAATGAATTCCTGGAGAAAATTCCCGAAGAACTTCTTGAAGAATCCCTGGAGGAACTTCCCGAGGAATTCCTGGAGGAACTTGCGGAGGAATTCTTGGAGGAACTTTCGGAGTCATTCCTGGAGTAGCTTCCTGGAGGTATTACCGGAAGTACTCATGGAGGAACAGGTTTTGCAGTATGCCAATTTCATGAATCAGCCATCTTGGATTTTTGAATGGGGCAGCCACCGAGTTTGTTTATGTTTTACATTAAAAATGAATTTTTCACCTCCGCGCCAATCTCTCCCATTTACTGTCGAAGTGAGTGAACCCTGATATAAGAACCCTGGGCTCTACATTCCAACAAGAACTAGGCCTGCTTTTCAATTTAGTGTTCTATTAGCATTTCCACAGTTATTAAGGCCAAGCCTCCCGGAATTTAAAACCAAATTCACTTGTGTTTTCGAAGGCACACCACTCAATACGGAAGTAACGTACAACTGTCATTTTTGTTATATCACGCATGCTGCGACGCAGAAAAATTGGAACAACAGTGAGTACACAGTGAGCACATGAAAACGCGAATAGATTTTAACTTGGATTTCGGGGGCCCGTCCTTAATTGCAAGCTTCTCTATGTCAGTCAATTGCATCAATATCTATTTTGTGTGGACGCTATGTCCAAGTAGCTAAGAATGCTTTCCACCTGAAAACATCATGGGCCAGGCTGAGAACCGAATTCGCCATCCCCGATAGGCAATATTACGCGTACGCCTTTGCTCGCAAGGCTTAATCAAGAAGAGAAAGTGTACATGTGTGTGAGATGAATTTGGTTAAATTTGATTCAAACTCATATTGAATTATCATTGTTGACAATTGAACTGAGTTTGAAATTCAACATTCAAATCAAACAATGAAAAAACATTCAGCACAAGCCCAACAAGTCCATTGCCGCAGTTCAAACCGAAAGACACTGAAACATACAACCTCCCACTGATTTTTCAAGAGTGCTACTTTGAACAGAAGCTATAAGTAAGCTGCAAACGGTTTCGCCTCACAGCTTGAATTATGCGAATGTAAAAATCATTCCATACGATAGCTACCAATTTCAAGTGCACATTAGGAGAAAAGTCAGAAAAAGCTTCTATGAAGTATTCTAGCTGATAAGACAACTATTTCCACTTCACAAAGAACGCTAAATAAACTATAAATGGCAGCCGATTGGCCTTGGTCAGGCTAGTGTACGGTGGGTAACTGAGGAAAATGGGTCGTTCGATAGTGGGAGCTGCTGTGGTGATTTGTCTGTGCCTCGGGGTCACTCATGGAAATGAAGTCGCCCGCTACGATAACTACAGAGTTTACGAGGCGATTCCCTCGTCCGAGAATCAGCTGAAACTGTTGAATGACCTGAAACATTCGAGTGATAGTTTGATTTTTTTGGAAAGTGGTAATCATGTTGGAGCCAAGTTCAACATCGTTGTGGCCCCTCATAAGTTGGCTGATTTTACGGAGGCACTGCACAACGAAGGTGTTTACACTCGACTGTTGGAGACAAATATGCAAAAGTCGATTGATGAAGAAAAACATCGAATGGGGACTAAGCGAGCCAGAGGAACTTTCGATTTCAATGATTATTACGAGCTGGAGGACATTCATGCTTGGTTGGACAAACTTGCACTTCAATATGAGCAAGTTGAACTACTCGAGGGTGGCCATTCTTACGAGAATCGTTCGATCAAAGGAGTGAAAGTGTCTTACAAATCGGGAAATCCTGGTGTTTTCATTGAAGGAGGCATCCATGCTCGTGAATGGATCTCACCGGCAACTGTTGCATATGTTCTTAACGAATTGCTAACAAGCCAGGATCCAAAAGTGCGAAATGTTGCTGAAAACTACGATTGGTATATGTTCCCGAGTGTGAACCCTGATGGCTACGTTTATACACATAAGAAGGATCGTCTTTGGAGAAAGACTCGCACACCTTACTCGGGAGGATGTTTCGGAGCTGACCCCAACCGTAACTGGGATTTCCACTGGGCAGAGCAAGGAACCAGCAACCGTTGTCAAGCCGATACTTACGGCGGACCCTACGCGTTTTCCGAAGTTGAAACGAAAAGTTTGTCTCAGTTTGTCGAATCGTTAAAGGGCAAGATCCAAGCCTATATCTCGTTCCATTCATACTCTCAGCTACTTCTATTCCCTTACGGCCATACCGCCGAGCACACGTCAAATCACGACGACCTTAACGAAATTGCCAAGGCGACGGTTGCATCTTTGGCGAAGCGTTACGGTACCAAGTACAAATTCGGCAACATCTATGAGGCCATCTACCCCGCAAGTGGAGCCAGTGTGGATTGGGCTTACGGAGCCTTGGATGTGAAAATCGCCTACACCTATGAGCTGCGACCTGGTTCAAACTCGTGGAATGGATTCGTACTGCCACCGAGGCAAATTGTCCCGACCGGTGAGGAGACGCTCGATTCGTTAGTGACGCTGCTGGAGGAATCACAGAGAAGGGGTTATTATGAAAATCTGTGAAGGGTGTTGAGTGGGTGTCTTTGTAATGCAATCTAAACGAATAAAATATTGAACATCTACTTCAAACGGGACAATTATTCATGGCGGTTATCTTTGTTACACAAATAAAAAATAATGCACACTCGTAAATAGCACTGCGTTTGGATTATCTGGAATTATGAAGTAGGTACTTTCGATTTTATGACATTTTGCTTCTTATCATTGCGTTGTCTCATTTAACGCTTACGTGTTTGCGGTTCCGAGTTTGCTTAGTTTGGGCCAAGATGAATACACCACTAGGTGTTCCAATCTGCCAAATTCACGATTCAGCCATCTTGGATTTTAGTATGGGAGAGCCAGCCGGTTTGTTTATGTTTTGCACCGAAAATGAATTTTTCACCACCGCCTTCTTCTCGTCCATAAATTGAGTACATTGAGACACCTAGCTGTGTATTCATCTTGGTTTGGGCTGTCTAAGGAACTGCACGTTTTTATGGCTGCTGCTCCGTGTTAGGTCAGAATAAGAAAAATTAATAAACAATGAATCTGTTGATTGGAAAGCAAGAATTCGTCAAACACTCTCAGTCCGGCGCAAGTTTTATTTAGTGTCATTTAAAATGATCAGTGACGTCGTCGATCACATCGTTGTTGCTAGGGCGATGGAGACCTTGGTCCCCCGGTAATTTGACCGTTTTTAATCTGAACATATTTCAATAAAAAACCTCTTAAGTTGATTACAGAGGAGAGATCTATGAGTTGATGTACAAGTTACAAATTAGAAATGGTTCATGTAAAGTCTTTCTTCTGACCATTGAATTTACTGCACAGAGGTTGAAAATAAACTGTGCTCTTAATTTATTTCAAACTTTGAATGAACATATTCGCTCCTGAAATTTTGGAAAACACTGTTTAAATTCCAGACATGTCCATCAAAATTTTTCAGAATAGACATAATGTGAAAGAGAAATCCAAAATTGACCTCTTTAAGAAGTTATGCAAACTTCTCACATTATATGTAGGGGAGGAGGTTCGGTTGTGGGCACCCTTTCGTGTTTGGTCCATAACTTTGGCCCTGGTTGATCTTATGTCGACATTTGCATAGCAATCGAAAGCTAAACTTATAACCTTACTACTAGCAAAGAAATTAATATGATTTCATCGATTTAGAAAAAATATTGACAATTTAGAAAATTTGACATTTTTGGACATTTTCATTTCGTGGTTCGGTTGTGGGCACCCTTGAAAACTTAGCTAAAAATAAAGAAGCATGAATAAAAACCACCCAGATTCAAAGACAAGGAATAGTTTATTCATTCTAAAAGCCAGGAGACGCTAAAAAAACTCAAATCAATTTACCTAGCAGTGATGATGCCTCCCTCGGTGCATTAAGGAAGAATGTTGAAATAAATCACATAAGAAAGGTCTAAAATAGCACTTTAGGTAAATTGGTTTCAATCTTTCATTGATTTACGTTTTATTGGTATGCATCACAGTAAAAAAAAAATCCTGATTAATCACCCTAGCGGTAATAATGCCTTTCTCGTTCATTACAAAAAATAATATTTTGGCCATAAATGTTGATCCCATAGTCCGATCTGACCAATTTTCTAGCCAATTCACAATTCACCAATTCACTAGGAAACAATGGGAAAGCATTCCCCGTCGAATGCAACTTGTTGCAAGCAAATCGGTCAACGCTTTGTTCCAAAAAGTGTGTGTATAATGACTAGACATGCCCAAAGAACAAAAATATTAAATAAACTCATTATTTCGAACAATTATGTCAAACTAATTATAAAACTGCCTTAAAGCGTTATTAAAAATAAGTTGAGGGACAAGTAAAATGATATTGAATGATTTATCAATAAAATGAAGGTGCCCATAACCGAACCAATAAAGGTGCCCACAACCGAATTTCGCAGCCTTTTTGGAACGAGAAGAAAAAAATTCGCGCTAAAATTTTGATGGCAATCGACATTGGGCCTGAAAATAGATTTAATTTACTGTGTAAATACGCATTAGAACTCACTTTTGAATTGAATCCTTTAATTTTAACACCTTGAAAAGGCCAAAAAACTTTCGTGTTAATTTTCTTGTACGAAAAACTTATTTGTTTCTAGTTCAAAGTAGAGAATTAGAGATGCCCATCCGGTTTGATATTGAGCACAAAACATCATGCTATTATAGCAAACAAATGACGGTTGTCAGAATGACAGCATCCCTTATCTGTCAAAAGATACATAGGGGTGCCCATAACCGAACGGTGCCCACAACCGAGCCTCCTCCCCTACTTAATATCCCTTATTTCTTTGATTGCATGTTAGATGTTAGAATCTGAAACCCTAGGAAAGTTAGGATAATAAGATTATTTCTCTGAATGGTAAACAATTCTTATTTGCAAAATTCGATCCTTCGACCTTTACGGTCAGAATCTTCCGGATTGGCAAGCAAAGGCGAAAGATTGCCAATCCGGAAATGGCGAGTACGATTCTCGGTCTAGTCTAGGGTGTTTTTGGGTTGGAAACTTTCTCGACACTATTTGGGTTGGAAACTTTCTGACTGATTTGCTTGCAAAAAGTTGCATTCGACGGGGAATTCTGTCCTATTTGTTTACTGTTGAAAATTGGTAAGATCGGACAACGGGATCGAAATTTATGGCCAAAATATTAATGTTTGTAATGAACGGGAAAGGCACTATTACCGCTAGGGTGATTAATAAGGTTTTTTTTTTACTGTGAGGTATTTCAATTAAATTTAAATCAATTAAAAAATGAAACCCATTTACCTAAAGTACTATTTTAGACTTTTCTCATGTGATTTTTTTCAATATCCTCCCTAATGCACCTATGGAGGCATTATCACTGCTAGGTGGATTGATCTGTTGTTTCCTGCCTATTAGAATGAATAAATTATTCTTTTTCTACAAATCTGGGTGGATTCCATTCATGCTTCTTCATTTTTAGCTGAGTTTTCAAGGGTGCCCACAACCGAACCACAAAATTGAAATGTCCAAAAATATCAAATTTGCAAACCGATGAAATCAAACTTTTCTCGCAAGTAGGTAATAAGGTTTTTACTCTAGCTTTCCATTGGTATACAAATGTCGCCATAGGATCAACTAGGGCTAAAGTTATGGATCAAAGACAAAAGGGTGCCCACAGCCGAATCTCTTCCCCTACTAAGATAAAAAGTAACATTTTAAGTTTTATAACGCTCTTAAAGACCATAATTTACTCTACATGAGTGTTATAAAACCAGCATAAAACCAAAATGCTACTAGGGAGGCCACGTTCCAGTCGGAATGTATGGCCATAGAAGAAGAAGAAGATAGACCGTCAAAATCATTTCGCAATTCTATCAATGCACTAAATAATGGAGATTGGTTTGTCCCAACTTCCCAAAAATTAGGAAAGCACACCTTTATGCAGCCTGGATTATATAAAGCCTAAAATAACAAAAGCACAATAAATGATACATACTTACAACTCTCAAAGATCCTGTACTTCAAATTGAAGACATTTAAGATTAATTTTCATTTATTTATTTGGCACACATCTAAACAGTAAAAACTGAATCAATTTTTCGACGCCACAATACACGGTTCGAGACCACATTGCCAACCTCGATTGGACCCCACGTTCGCCAAGCCGTTCTGAACCTGGTCAGACCACCACGCTACTCCACGCCTTTCGTCCCGGCAGGTAAACCATCTTTACAGGCATTCTTGCAACATGCCCTGCCCATCGTACCCTTCCAGCTTTAGTGACAGGCGACGGAAGATGATCTGGGATATCACTTTGTAGGCGGCATTAAGGATGGTGATCACTCGAAAGTTATCACACTCCAGCTTGTCGCCTTTCTTGTAGATAGAGCATATGACCTCTTCCTTCCACTCATCCGGTAGCTGTTCACTTTCCCAGATGCAAACTGTTACTATCAGTTTGTGCAGGCAAGTGGCCAGCTTTTCCGGGCCTATCTCGATGAGCTCAGCTCCGATACCATCCTTACCAGCTGCTTTATTGGCCTTTAGCTTTTGGATGGCGACTGCACGCACTGCGACTTTCTCTTCCAGAGATTGTCTGCACTCTTCGACGAACCGATCGTTCCGTCGACTATGTTCCACATACCCGACTTTGCTCTCGGGTGTATCGTAACGTCTGAGGAAAGGATTTTTCGTTAACAAAGCATGGTGGTGGCTCTTTTTGATAGAAAATCGCACGATTTATCTCTCTTGAATTAAGCTGTCAGTGTTGCCAAAATTATTTCATCATTTTCAGTTTACAATGAGGGACCGACTGTTTACTTCGATGAAATTTACTTCCAGGGTGCAGCAGCCGTAAAAAGTGTAGTCAACAACCTTATGTGCACCTTGTTTACGACACTCATCACTATAAGTGGCGTTTCTATCTGTTTTGTTAAACTAAGACAAATAAAACAAATAAGACAAATAAGACAAATAAGACAAATAAGACAAATAAGACAAATAAGACAAATAAGACAAATAAGACAAATAAGACAAATAAGACAAATAAGACAAATAAGACAAATAAGACAAATAAGACAAATAAGACAAATAAGACAAATAAGACAAATAAGACAAATAAGACAAATAAGACAAATAAGACAAATAAGACAAATAAGACAAATAAGACAAATAAGACAAATAAGACAAATAAGACAAATAAGACAAATAAGACAAATAAGACAAATAAGACAAATAAGACAAATAAGACAAATAAGACAAATAAGACAAATAAGACAAATAAGACAAATAAGACAAATAAGACAAATAAGACAAATAAGACAAATAAGACAAATAAGACAAATAAGACAAATAAGACAAATAAGACAAATAAGACAAATAAGACAAATAAGACAAATAAGACAAATAAGACAAATAAGACAAATAAGACAAATAAGACAAATAAGACAAATAAGACAAATAAGACAAATAAGACAAATGAGACAAATGAGACAAATAAGACAAATAAGACAAATAAGACAAATAAGACAAATAAGACAAATAAGACAAATAAGACAAATAAGACAAATAAGACAAATAAGACAAATAAGACAAATAAGACAAATAAAATAAATAAGACAAATAAGACAAATAAGACACATAAGACAAATAAGACAAATAAGACAAATAAGACAAATAAGACAAATAAGACAAATAAGACAAATAAGACAAATAAGACAAATAAGACAAATAAGACAAATAAGACAAATAAGACAAATAAGACAAATAAGACAAATAAGACAAATAAGACAAATAAAATAAATAAGACAAATAAGACAAATAAGACAAATAAGACAAATAAGACAAATAAGACAAATAAGACAAATAAGACAAATAAGACAAATAAGACAAATAAGACAAATAAGACAAATAAGACAAATAAGACAAATAAGACAAATAAGACAAATAAAATAAATAAGACAAATAAGACAAATAAGACACATAAGACAAATAAGACAAATATAATCAATACATCACCCTCCTCTAGTCGTCACCCTCGATAACCAACTTCCCTGTGATGTCAACCACTGTCCCATGACAGTCTACCAAGACTTCAGGAGAGCTGACTACCGTTGTATCGCTAATCTGCTCTCTACCTTGGACTGGGATAGTATCCTAGAAACTGGGAGAACCGCATCTGTAGAATCTGCTGCCAATACCTTCACAAACGTAGTCACATACAATATCGACAGACACGTTCCTAAGAGAGAGTTTCGGAAGAAACAAAGGATCCCATGGCTAAACCGAGAGCTTCGCCTATTGAAATCAAAGAAGCGAGCTGCTTTGCGAAAGTACACGAAGCATAAAACAGATTTGCTCAAAGGACGATATACTCTAAACCATCTGTATAAGAGAACAAGTAAACGTTGTTTTTTGCGCTACCAACAAGGTATTCAGCGCAAATTGAAATCTAATCCTAAATCATTTTGGGCCTATGTCAACGAGCAGCGTAATGAATCCGGACTACCATCATCAATGACCTTCGGCGGAGAAACTGGTTCTTCACCTTCAGATCTCTGTAAATTATTCCGTTCATAATTCTCAGAAGTTTTTCCTAATGAAATTGTAAACCCTGACGAAGTTGATCTTGCGGCAAGCAATGTTCCTCTCCATAATCATGCGCTGGGTGCTATTGACGTGGTTGAGCAAAAAATCGTTGATGCTGTTAACCAATTAAAAACCTCCTACAATCCTGGACCCGACAATATCCCATCCGTGTTCCTCAAGAAAAACATCGAGTACCTGGCAGGCCCTTTTCAAAAACTGTTCCAACTATCACTTTCTGCTTGAGAATTTCCAACTTGCTGGAACACGGCTCACATGTTTCCTGTCCACAAAAAAGGGAACAAATATGAAGTCAGTAAGTACCGTGGAGTTACGACTTTGAGTGCTATTTCCAAGCTCTTCGAATTATTAGTGCTTGGTCCACTTGCATCGCACTGTTAACAATATTTAAGCGTTGATCAACACGGCTTCATCGCTGGACGCTCTACGACCACTAACCTACTATGTCTTACTAACGGATACTCGTACTAACGGATAGCATGATAGATCGCGCTCAGACCGATGTAATTTACACTGACTTATTAGCACCTTTCGACAAGCTGAATCATGGCATAGCTATCGCTAAATTGGACAGACT
Organism: Armigeres subalbatus; assembly: GCF_024139115.2. Lineage (NCBI taxonomy): Eukaryota > Metazoa > Arthropoda > Insecta > Diptera > Culicidae > Armigeres > Armigeres subalbatus. Next base: position 302,036,419 of record NC_085140.1, on the reverse strand, counting down.
GGGTATCCATGGAGATCTGCTGCGCTGGTTCCACTCATATCTTACAGGACGGTTTCCAATTCCTTCGCTGCAACGTTGGGTATTCCACAAGGAAGCCATTTAGGTCCGTTGATTTTCCTTCTGTATTTTAACGATGTAAAGCTTGTAATTAAAGGACCACGCTTATCTTATGCCGACGACCTAAAAATGTTTCTCTGAATACGATCCGCTAACGACTGCCACAATCTTCAACAACAGCTTCAAGTACTCGCCGACTGGTGCATCCTCAATCGTATGGTAATCAGTCCTGGAAAATGCTCAATGATCACTTTTACGAGGAAAAAAGAACCAATCCCGAGCAGCACAAGTCAGACAAAAATGGTTGCAACAACTTCATTGTGACTAAATCTGGTCACATATGAGTTGCAGTAACCCGTGTGGAATATGTGTGCTGCTAGGGATATATTTCCAGTATAGTTTACTGGGAACAGTAATCGATCGAGTAAATCGTGTGAAATACTTTGGAGTTGTTTTATATTACCAACTTACGTTTAGCCAGCACATTTTCTATATAGTCGATAAGGCGTCCAGAACGCTTGGCTTTATTTTCCGCATGGCAAAAAACTTTTCTGATATATATTGTCTCAAGTCGCTCTACTCTTCACTTGTTCGGTCAACCCTGGAGTACTGTTCGCCTGTCTGGAATCCTCACTACACGAATGGTACCGAAAGATTGGAATCTGTTCAGCGACGGTTCCTAAGATTTGCCCTTCGGCGATTACCATGGCGAGATCCTTATCGCCTACCCAGCTACGAACACCGATGCCAACTTATTCACCTGGAGCCCCTCTCTTCACGAAGAGACATTGCGAAAGCGATGTTTATCGCTGACGTGATGAGCGACAGAATAGACTGTCCGGCCATCCTGGAGCAGATCAATATCAACATGCAGTCTCGTGCTTTGAGAAACCAGCAGATGTTAAGACCACCACATACCGTCGCACGAATTACGGAATTAATTGAGCAGTTATTGGAATTATGAGAACATTCAAACGTGTTTCATCACTCTTCGATCATAACTTGTCACGTCAAACACTATGCCAAAGATTCCAATTCTTTTTCGCCAGGAAGTTTTAATTAGGTATCTAGATGTAACAATATGCAACACATCATAGATTTAAATTAGTTATATCTATTGTTAATACTATCATTGGGGCTAAAGAAGCCTGTTGATTTATTCTAGAATAAACAATAAACAAAAAGACAAATAAAACAAATAAGGCAAATTAGACAAACAAGATAAATAAGACATATAACATTTCCTCAAGAATTCAACCAGATATTCCTCTAGGACTTCACCCAAATATTTCTTCAGATTTTTCTTCAGAAATTCTTTTGAATATTCCTTCAGTAATTCCTCTAGCTTTTCAGGATTACCTCCAGATATTTCTTCAGGAATTTATTCGTTTATTTTTTTCAGAAATTACTCCTTTCTGAGGATATTCCTCCAGGAATTTCTCTAAATATTCCTCCAGGAATTGTTCCAAATATTTTCCGGATATTTTTTTAGGAATTCCTCCGGATAATTCTTCAGGAGTTCTTCTGTATATTTTTTTTAGGATATTCTTCTACGAATTCCTCCAGGAAGTCTACCAAATATTTATCCAGGAATTCCTCCGAAAATTTCTTCAGAAATTTCATCAGATATTCCTCTAGAAATTCGTCCAAATATTCTTTGGGATATTCTTCCGGAAATTCTTTTGAATATTCCTTCAGATATTCCTCCAGGAATTCTTCCCCAAGTGTCTTTGGATATTCCTCCTGGAACCCGGAGAATATCCAGTGGAATTCCTGGAGAAGTATCCGAAGATATTCCTGGAGGAACATCCGGGAGAAATTCTAAAGGAATATGTGGAGGAATTTCTGGTGCAATAAACGGAGGAATTCTTGAAGGAATTTGCAAAAAAATACTGGAGGAATTCTTGGCAAAATAGCTGGAGGAATATATGTAAGAATTGCTGGAGGAATATCCGTAGAAATTCCTAAAGGAATATCCGGACGAATTCATGGAGAAATATCCGAAGAAATTCCTGGTGGAACATCCGGAAGAATTCCTGGCGCAATATTCATACGAATTCATGAAGAAATATCCGGAGGAATTCCTGGTGGAACATCCGGAAGAATTCCTGGAGCAATATCCGGATGAATTCCTTAAGGAATTTCTGGTGGAACATTCAGAAGAATTTCAGAAAATATGGAGCAATATCCAGAGGAAACCCTGGTAGAAAATCCGGGAGAACACTCGAGGAATACCAGGAGGGATTCTTGAAAGAATATCCGAAGGAATTTCAGGTGGAATATTCGGAGAATTCCTGGAGGAATAATTGGAGGAATTCCTGGAGAAATATCCAAAGGAATTCCTGGAGGAATATTTTGGTAGAATTCTTGGAGGAATATCGGAAGAAATATCTGGAGGAATCTGGAGGGGCCCTCCTTAGCCGTGCGGTAAGAGGCGCGGCTACAAAGCAAGACCATGCTGAGGGTGGCTGGGTTCGATTCCCGGTGCCTGTCTAGGCAATTTTCGGTTTGGAAATTGTCTCGACTTCCCTGGGCATAAAAGTATCATCGTGTTAGCCTCATGATATACGAATGCAAAAATGGTAACTTGGCTTAGAAACCTCGCAGTTAATAACTGTGGAAGTGCTTAATGAACACTAAGCTGCGAGGTGGCTTTGTCCCAGTATGGGGATGTAATGCCAATAAGAAGAAGAAGAAGATCTGGAGGAATATTCGAATATTCCTGCAACTCTTGGACGAATATTCGGAAGACTTTCTGGAAGAATATCCGAAGGAATATTTGGAGCTACATTCGGAAAAGTCCCTGTAGGAATTTCCGGTGGAGTTTTTGGAGGGATATCCGAAGGAATACCTGTGAGAATATTAGAAGGAATTCCTGGAGGTATATCCGGACTAACTCCTTGAGGAATATCCGAAGGAATATCTGGAGGAATATTCGGAGAAATTCCTAAAGAACTATCCGTAAAAACTTCTGGAGAAATATCTGAAGGAACTTCTGGAGGAATACCAGGGAAAATATCCTGGATAAATATTCGGACGAATTCCTGGAGGAATATGCGAAGGAATATTTGGAGGAATTCCTGGAGAAATATCCATAAGAACTTCTGAAGGAATACCCGAAGGAATTCCTGGAGAAATACACGGAGGACCTTCTGGAGGAATATTCGAAGGAAGTCTTGGACGAATATCCTGACGAGTGCCTGGAGGAATATCCGAAGGAGTATTCGGAGGAATCCCTGGTGGAATATCCGTGAGAATTCGTGGTGGCATATCTAAAGGAATATCTGGAGGAATATCCGGAGGTACTCCTGGAGGAATATCCGCAAAAAATCCTGGACGAATATTCGGACGAATTCCTTTAGGAATATATTAGGAATATTCGAAGGAATTCCTAGAGAAATATCCGGAGGAATTTCTGGAGGAATATCCGCGAAAACCCTGGAGGCATATCCGAAGCATTATCTGGTGGAATATCCGGAGGCACTCCTGGAAGAATATCCCGACAAATTCCTGGAGGAATATGCAGAGAGCTTCCTGGAGGAATATCCAAAGGAACTCCTGGAGTAATATACGGAAGTTTTCCTGAACCTATAGCTGGAGGAATATCAGGAAATAATTATTTGATTTATTTATCCTTTTTGTGTCCGCCCGTTCCTATATTTGACTTCAATTTATATATTTGGTAACTTCGTGTCTGCAAATGTGTATACGCTATTTTCTAGTGTCACGCTAGATACAAAATTGATCGCTCTAATCACTCCTTTCCTGTCGTGGGCCACGAGAAAATATGTCGTTGGCTGTAGGGATCCTGCATTCAGAGATATGCGAAAGCGGGCATCTTGACCCAATCGAGCATTGAGAGCTGTCAAAATCCGAGCCAAATGAACAGCCTTATTGTTTCAGATTGATAGGTATTGCGATTGTAATGGAAAAGATTTATCAAAAAGTTTTATCGAACCAACAATTTGCTTCTCTTATGCGAGTAGAAGTGGTCTAGTTAATGCATTGTGTTTTGTTCTTTTGTACTGCACTTTTATTTTAGTGATATAATGAAGGGTTTGAGGACAGACAAAATAATTGAAAAATGTCATCAATTGAAAAGTCATGTACAAGCTACAACATTTGACGCTATGGCAAGTGTTGTCAGTGTTTGTTTACGAAAATAACAGCGTTGTTAAATCGTCTGGAAAAGTATTCGCCCATCTCTTAATATTGGATCCCTAGTTGGCTGCCCTCCCAAAATGGTATTTTTCATATGGAATTTTGAAAAATTGGTTGAAGCTAAATAGCTCTCCTTCAACATTTTATGCGGTTACATCAAAATCATCGTTGAAAATTCCAACACTTTTGTCATTTGGGTTTTGCAAAATTTGGTTCCTTTATACCTCAAATCGTTGGAGAGAGGTACTGAGAAGAAAAAAAATCAGTTGTACAACAGTTCAGTATTCAGCGTTTGATTCAAATTTGGGTCCACGAGATTTTCTAGGAACATTTCTTGATAAATTTCAAAGAGATTGTCAGCTGGAATAAGCTTCCCAATTTCGAAGTATCGACATTTTGTCTCTATGGTATTCACGGATTGTTCCGGTCCGTATACTCTCGTTGATTATTCGTTGCTGTTTTTAAAGCTGGCTTGATGGACCTGACATCATCCCCTAAATTTTCGAAGGACCATTTCGCACAATTTCGATTAGAGTCGCTCGCTGGCACTCGGACGATGATCAGCCGCCCTTAACACGGAGAAAAGAAACTGTTGTGGGCCGCTCTGATTATGCAGAACAGATGCTCGATCAGATTTGCGAGCCCCACTTCCTTGTAGCATACGAGCACAGCACAGTTCCCAACGGGGTTTGGTTACCCGATCTTCCCGAAGGATTCTCGTATTCCGACCGGCTTCACCGGGAAGTAGGAATAGTAGTTGCTGGGTGAAAGGCTAAGGATTGCGAGATGGGGTTTATCTTATTCCTTCCGGTACGCCAAATACCAATGGTACGCCTTACCCATCATTTAGCCGATTGATCAAAACTTCAAAAAAATATTGTGCGGAATGTCGAGGCCAGGTGTATAGTTGTTTCTGCTATCCTAGAATATTGTCTTTTGGATGGATTTTCTTCTCTCCAGTACTTGTACATTGAAGATGAGTGCTAGTTCCATGCAAACATCTGTTGGTTCCCTATTGAAGAACAGCTGATCTGGTGATAATTTGGGTAGCAACTTATTATTATTATTTATTCAGACTAAGGCCGAAGTGGCCTGTGCGGTATATAAGAGTCTTCTCCATTCGGCTCGGTCCATGGCTACACGTCGCCAACCACGCAGTCTACGGAGGGTCCGCAAGTCATCTTCCACATGATCGATCCACCTTGCCCGCTGCGCACCTCGCCTTCTTGTGCCCGTCGGATCGTTGTCGAGAACCATTTTCACCGGGTTACTGTCCGACATTCTGGCTACGTGCCCGGCCCATCGCAGTCGTCCGATTTTCGCGGTGTGAACGATGGATGGTTCTCCCAACAGCTGATGCAATTCGTGGTTCATTCGCCTCCTCCACGTACCGTCCGCCATCTGCACCCCACCATAGATGGTACGCAGCACTTTCCTTTCGAAAACTCCAAGTGCGCGTTGGTCCTCCACGAGCATCGTCCAGGTCTCGTGTCCGTAGAGGACTACCGGTCTAATTAGCGTTTTGTAGATTGTCAGTTTGGTACGGCGGCGAACTCTATACGATCGGAGCGTCTTGCGGAGTCCAAAGTACGTACGATTTCCAGCCACTATGCGTCTCCGAATTTCTCTGCTGGTGTCATTTTCGGCAGTCACCAGTGAGCCCAAGTACACAAATTCTTCTACCACCTCGATTTCGTCACCACCGATGCAAACTCGCGGTGGGTGGCTCACATTGTCTTCTCTTGAACCTCTTCCTATCATGTACTTCGTCTTCGACGTGTTGATGACTAGTCCGATCCGCTTAGCTTCCCTCTTCAGTCTGATGTAGGCTTCCTCCATCTTCTCAAAGTTACGTGCCATAATATCTATGTCGTCGGCGAAACCAAATAGCTGGACGGACTTATTGAAAATTGTACCACTCGTGCTAATCCCTGCTCTTCGTATTACACCTTCCAAAGCGATGTTGAATAGCAAACACGAAAGACCATCACCTTGCCGTAACCCTCTGCGGGTTTCGAAGGGACTCGAGAAAGCCCTGAAACTCGAACTACGCACATCACCCGATCCATCGTCGCTTTGATCAACCGTGTCAGTTTATCCGGAAAACCGTGTTCGTGCATTAGCTGCCATAGCTGGTCCCGATCGATTGTATCATATGCGGCTTTGAAGTCGATGAATAGATGATGTGTGGGCACGTTGTATTCGCGGCATTTCTGCAGTACTTGGCGAATGGCAAACACCTGGTCCGTGGTGGAGCGTTCGCCCATAAAACCCGCCTGGTACTGCCCCACGAACTCCCTTGCAGTTGGTGCTAGTCGACGGCATAAAATTTGGGAGAGTACCTTGTAGGCGGCGTTCAGCAATGTGATTGCGCGGTAGTTGCTGCAATCCAGCTTATCGCCCTTTTTGTAGATGGGACACACGACACCTTCCATCCACTCCTGCGGCAAAACTTCCTCCTCCCAAATCTTGGTAATGACCCAGTGCAGCGCTCTAGCCAGTGCCTCACCACCGTGTTTAAATAGCTCTCCTGGTAGTTGGTCAACCCCAGGGGCTTTGTGACTTGCAATTCCATGTTCCAAGCTTCCAATCGTGATCCTGTATTCATCGCCTAGGTCTTTGCCGATTATATCGAGTCGCATTATCTCTTATATTGTTCGTAATGATTAGTTTTCTAGGCGGCTTATTGGGCCTGCGCAAACCTCCTGTCTCGTCGGAGGGCCGTCGTGTCAGGGCTGTTTAGCGTCCCACCTAACACCAGGACTTGGGCTTGTGCGCTTTGAGCGGCACACGGTCGCTTTGGTGGAGCCTACTTGCGGATACATGCAGCTTTTTATAAAGGTTTAACAGGGCCCACTGTCAAACCCCACCACATCCTAGGCAAGCCCCACAACTCGCAGATGGCCTGGGGAGGGATCGTCAAGCCCTTGGACATAGTCCCTGCTGCCCCCTGGGTAGCAACTACGGGCAGTTAATCAAGCTCAAGCTCAAGTGCAAGTTTTGGATGGATTTTCTTCGGTGTTTCTGTTGTCATCTTCTTGGAATGTCCTCTTCAGTTCCTTTCGTTGCCGACTCTTTGAGTTTTTCATTTCCCCTTTGAATGAGAATGCAGTGGCCGTTTCCTGTTTTTGCCTTTCTCGTACAACAAAGTTGTACCGAAAGGCTATCATTTCACTCTGAAAACGAACTTTTTACAGAAACATCTGATAGTAAAGTTTCTTATACCATTCGACTCAGTTTGATGTATCGAGGTGATGTCTGTGTGTGTGTATGTATGTGTGTGCGTATGTTTGTGTGTCTGTATGGTCACTTTTTAAACCTCAAAAACTTACACGTTATTGTTGCGGATTGAAAGGTATTGCGATTGTAATGAAAAAGAATATACGAAAAGTTTTGTCGAATAAACAATTTGTTTTACATTGGCTAGTTGAAGTAGTCTAGTTTGTGCATGGTGCTTTGTTCATTTCTCGCTTAACTTTTCATAAGGACCTAAGTAACATTTTTTTCATGAGTTAATTTGAATACTGCAATCAATAGCTTTCGTGTTGTTTTGTTGATTGCGCTATTAAAATTAATTTATGAAAAAAATGTTACTTAGGACCTTTTGAAAAGTTAAGCGAGATTTGTATTGCACTTTTATTTTAGTGATAATGCAATGTTGGACGTTAGAGAACGAAATTTGAAAATTCCATTATTCGCAAAGTCATGTTCGAGGTCCAACATTTTGCGCCACGGCAAGTGCTGGCAGCGTTTGTTTACGAAAGTAACAGCGTTGCTAAATCGTCTGGAAAAGTATTCGCACATCTCTTAATATAGGATCCCTAGTCATGACTTGATTATAACATAATGTATTATGCTTAATTTACAGAAAAACAAAATTGCCAACATTTTTGGTAGATAGGAATTGAAAAAAACGAAGTTACCACCTTCAGTATATCTTGATTTAATCGAGAAAGGCATCGTCACCGCTAGGTGAATTAATTTGGGTTTTTTTAACTAATTTTATTTGCTAATTATCTAATACATGCATTCATCTCTTGGACTAGGTGTTCCGTGTTTTCTTAACACTATCATCCTTATTTGCTATGTTACAGTTTTAGTTATTATTAATACATTTCAATTGCCTCTGGCAGTTAGAATTAACCTAATTTATACTAAGGGTACAAGGAGCTAATCGTTGCAATAGAAGATTGCAACGATTTTTGTCTAAAATTGGAAATTATTTTTGGACATTTGTTGCAATGTCTCAATATTAGAAATTCTATGAAGTTCATTGGTACTATACCACGGAGGCAGAATCATTTTCAAAATTTTATTTTGAGTCCTCTGAAGTTCATTCTTTCTTTTATTGCAGCAACTAGTCCATATTGGCTCAGCATACAACATGGCTGGTCTAAAAATTTGTTTGTAAATCAGAAGTTTGCTCTTAAGACAAAGTTTTGATTTTCTGTTTATAAGTGGATATAGACATTTAATATATTTGTTACATTTGGCTTCAAGGCCTTCAATGTGATTTTTAAAAGTTAATTTTTGGTCCAGCAGAAGTCCTAAATATTTGGCTGCGCTAGACCAATTAATTGGAATCCTATTCATAGTGACAATATGTCTGCTAGAAGGTTTCAAATAAGAAGCTCTCGGCTTATGTGGGAAAACTATAAGCTGAGTTTTGGAAGCATTCGGGGAAATTTTCCATTTCTGCAAGTAAGTGGAGAAAATATCCAAACTTTTTTGCAATCTACTACAAATGACACGAAGGCTTCGCCCTTTAGCTGAGAGGCCCGTGTCATCTGCAAACAAAGATTTTTGACACCCTGGTGGTAAATCAGGTAAATCAGAAGTAAAAATGTTATACAATCTGGGCCCCAGTGTGCTGCCTTGGGGGACACCAGCCCTTACAGGTAATCTATCTACAGGTAATTTGGAATTCTGATAGTTTACCTGCAGAGAGCGATCTGATAAATAATTTTGGATCAGTTTAATAATGTACAGAGGAAAATTAAAATTCATCAATTTTACAATCAAACCTTCATGCCAAACACTGTCAAATGCTTTCTCTATATCAAGAAGAGCAACTCCAGTCGAATATCCTTCAGATTTGTTGAGCCAAATAAATTTCGTAACTCTTAATAACTGATGGGTGGTTGAATGTGTTGGAATATCAGGTAGTGTGCGACGCTTCGCTGTAGATCGAAGATGGATAAGAAGCGGGCGCCGGTTAGTTGTAGTTGCTCTTTGGCAGGGTAGAAATATTTCACAGTCAATGCAGTGAAAAACATGGATCTCAGTATAATTTGCAGTCGCCTTCATCGCCGCCGTGGTGAGTGCGACTGGGTGCTGCCGAAAAATCATTTCCAACACCGACAGTTCAATTTCGCATTCAGCCACTCACAAGTCGCTCTGACAGGCTGCTCAATTCGCGCCGTACCGTATGACTGTGAGTGGCCCATTTAAACCCGTGGTGAATTTTTTCAATTTGCTGGGTGAATGTGTACATTTTGCTGTGGTAAGTTTCATCTTCGCGGCGCAGTGGGTGATGTGAGTTCTTTTGTTTACTTTTCTCCCTCTCCGGGAATGTGAGGTTGATTTCAAAGCAGGAAGAAAATAAAAACATGATATAAAAAAACATCACCTTCATCCAGTGCTGCCGAAAATTTACAACCCTGCTTTGGTATAGATTAAGAAATATTGTTATGGATGTATTGTATATACCTATTGTTGAATAAAGAGAACTGCAGCTGCTGGCAGAAGTATCTGTCAGTAGCCTGCCGTGGTGTAGAGAGGGAACTCTAGTTGTTATTCTTTGTGAGGGGGTTCCCTTCCTATGGCCAACAGGATGCCCATGGCGAAAACCAAATTGCTCATCAGCAAAAATAGAATTGTCATTAATATGAACCATCATTCTATTCAGAATAATCTTTTCAAACAGTTTGCTTATTGAAGAAAGCAAACTGATTGGGCGATAACTAGAAGCCTCAGCTGGATTTTTGTCTGGCTTCAAAATTGCAACAATTTTGGCTTTTTTCCATTTATCTGGGAAGTATGCCAATTGAAAACATTTGTTAAATAAATTAACCAAAAAGGACAAAGAGCTCTCAGGAAGTTTTTAAATAAAATTTTATTTCCCTCTTTAATAAGCGCTGGAATTGGCTTTCGAGGATTTTCTGAAAATTTTCGAAAATTTCTAAAGTGTTTCGAACTGTGATCCAACCTTGAGACATTATTCTCAAAGTTGGTATTTCTCAGAATAGCGAAACATTTTGAAATTCATTTTGCAAATCTCGCCAAATAACTTTCAACGCGGGATTGCGAGTTCTTTGGTATTGCCTTCGCTTCACATTTTAAGACAGATCAGTAGCTGAAGATCGGCGTCAATAATAAAAGAGTTGAATTTAAGTTTAAATTTAGAAATTGCCATGCCGCTGGCTTTGACAATTAAATTTGTCAAAGATACAAGAGCATTATAAATATAACTTTTGATATCGAGAGGAATATCAACATCAAAATTCCTATCGATATATGTTTTATATAAATCCCAATCAGCTCTATGATAATTAAAAGTAGAGCTGATTGGATTATAAATGGCTTCTTGTGAGATTTCAAACGTCACAGTAAGGTGATCAGAGTCAAAGTCAGCTTGAGTTACCAATTGGCCACACAGCTGACTTGAATCCGTTAAAACCAAATCAATTGTCGAAGGATTTCGAGTGGATGAAAAACAAGTTGGGCCATTGGGATATTGAATAGTATAATATCCCACAGAACAATCTTCAAATAAAATGTTGCCGTTGGAATTGCTTTGAGCATTATTCCATGAACGGTGTTTGGCATTGAAGTCACCAATTACGAAGAATTTTGATTTGTTGCGAGTCAGAATTTGAAGATCAGCTTTCAACAAATTCTTTTGCTGCCCATTGCATTGAAAAGGCAAGTAGGCTGCAATGAAGGAAAATTGTCCAAAATTTGTTTCAACAGAAACTCCCAAGGTTTCGAAAACTTTGGTTTCAAACGAAGAATATAATTTATGTTTGATACGTCTATTAATGACAATGGCGACCCCACCACAGGCGCTGTCAAGACGATCATTCCGGTAAATAAAATAATTTGGATCTCTTTTGATGGTGAGTCCTGGTTTTAAATATGTTTCAGTTATAATGGCAATGTGCACATTATGAACTGATAGGAAGTTGAATAATTAATCTTCCTTACCCTTTAAAGAGCGGGCATTCCAATTTAAAATTTTCAAAGAATTATTTGGATCCATTAAAACGAAGTCCAATAATAATTCTTTGAGTAAATTTGATACCAACCTGAACTGCTTCAGTTTTGGTATTTGCTTTGAACATTGCATCAGTCATGTGATTCAATTGTTCATTAAGAAAATCAAAGTCGGAAGCAGACATGCTACCTGAGTCGTCAAAATGAACGTTATTTCCCGTTGAAGAATGGGTATGAAAGTCATTCATCGTCGGTAAATTTTCGGAAATAAAATTTTGCCTGCCTGCAGCGATGCTAGCATAGGAGGGCGTGTGAAAAATTAGAATGCGACGAACTACTCGTTACCCGTTGCAAGTAGGAGCAAAATTTGTTCGTTGATTGTGGTGGGTATGAATTACTCGACCGGCAAATGATTGCGGATTTTGAGCGTTTGAAATATATTCACCCGGCGAATCTGGGATCCTATTGGAATTTCCCGTCATCAATTTTGCACGGGAAGTCAAAACTTCATGGCGTGAAGGGCATTCTCAGAAATTGGATTTATGATTGCCCCCACAATTAGCACATTTAAATTTATTGGAATCTTCTCTCACAGGACAGGCGTCCTTGGCGTGAGAGGTTCCACCACAAATCATGCATTTAGCATCCATGTGGCAGTGTTTAGTTCCGTGACCCCACTTTTGGCACTTACGGCACTGAGTGGGGTTTTGGAAATTTCCCCCAGGCCTGCGGAAATGTTCCCATGTAACACGGACATGGGACATAATACAGGCCTTTTCCAAACTTTTCATATTATTTAGTTTTTGTTAAAGTGAACTAAATACAATTCTTGAGAAATACCCCTCTGGGAAGTACCAGAGCGAGATTTCTATTTTATCTTATTTATTTGGACTGATGAAAATCTTAGTAATTGAGAAATTTCCATTTTAATCTCATCCAGTGATTTGTCGTCACTGGGGAGACCTTTTAAAACGACTTTGAACAATCGCTCAGTTTTGTCATCGTATGTGAAGAATTTATGCCACTTCTCAGTTAAATACTGAAGAAGACGTTTGCGATCGTCAAAGGATCGCGGCAAAACGCGGCAGTCACCCTTCCTAGCAATCTGAAATGAAGTCTTGATCCCCTGAAGGTTACTCAAGATTTCATTCCGAAAGCCAGAAAACTCGCAACAGATACCACAATTGGCGAAATCCGTTGTTTCTTCGCATGAATCGAATCACCTGGGCTAGAGGTAGATTCGATTTCCTCAAATTCGTCATTAATCAAATCGAACTGATTGCTCAGTTCGATAGGAGAAGAAATAATGTCAACGTTAGATTTAGAAGGAATATCTGAAGTCTCCAGCTTCCTTCTATTTTTTCCGCGCTTGGGCAGGACGGTCTTGAAACCTTGTTTCTTTGAAGGAAGTGGAGAATTCAGAGACTCCCCCTTCCTCTTGTTTTTATTAATGCTCATGGCTGAGCGTGACCTTCTAAGAGGTTTTTTCCCCGAACGGTGTCCCTGCAGGATTACCACCGCTTGTCGGAATTTTACTTCCGCAAACGGGTCCAAGGTCCAACGTAAAACGAAGGCACGGGTCCTTGCAAAGATCATAACGGGATCAGTGGGTACGAATAGCGCTGAGAAGCACTGGTGAAATTTAAATAGCTTCGGGTAGTATTAAAAACTTCCTTCCGCAAAGAGAGAGAAGAACCGCACAGTACGGAAGCACGATGCGGTCTGAGATTTTATTCCTTCAGGTACGCGATGTACCAATGGCCTTATCCAGCATTGGCCTGATTGATGAATACTTTAAAAAATATTGTGCAGATTGTCGAGTCCAGGTGTAAAGTTATTTCTGCTTTTCCAGAATATTGTCTTTATCTCTTCTGAATTTAATCGAAATATGCTATTTTTCCCAAGGGAGCTGGTTTGTTAATGGGTGTTGGAGCTAATTAGAATTTTCACATCTCCCTGAGAAAGCCAGGGACTCAAGACTTCTGATATCAGACGTGAATGATAAGGCATATTTGCATTAACTTTGAACACTATGGACACTATGATTAAGTCAATGTAGCTCTGTTTCTTCAAAGCGAGCTGGATATTTTTCAAATTCATCAAATTCATTTTTCAAAATATTTTTTCAGAAACACATTGAATTCGGTTTCAATCACACTGAACAATAAGCAAAATGTATGTTTCATGAATAGAAATAATCTTAAACTAACACTGAACATGGAAAGAATTAAGTCATAATACCTGATCAGAATCGTTAATGTGCCAAGGTCAATGACAGTAACCGCCTCTCCCCAAACATAAATAAAAATCGTGTGTACTGCAAAAAAAAACGGTTCGGGCAGTGAAACTTCTATGGTAATTCATATTCCATCCCAACCTGCCCATTCATTAATATCCCCAGGGAACGAGTTGTACTTCACCAATAGGCTAACTGTTTATGCAGCTTCGAGACTCATTAGCAATTCTATATTGATCCGCTGCTGCTGTTGGGAGCCAATGCACGCACATACCAAAGACTTCTTCCATCAGATGTGACCATCTTTCACAGGTGATCAACCGGGACCAGCAAGAAGTAATATTCATATAAAATGCGTCCCATATGCTGGCCAAAACTTAGTTCGGAGGGAACGGCTCTCCAGAATGGATCTCCTCAAGAAAACAGGGCCATTGGTGATATTATTGGCTCTGCAACTAGTGCTCGGTGAAGAAGTGGCCCGATATGATAACTATAAAGTGTATCAAGTGACCGCTAGGACCAAACAGCAACTGGAAACGTTAAATGAAATCCAAATGAACAGTGATGCCTACATATTCCTGGAGAGTGGCCACAAGGCTGGCGATAAATTTACCGTCATTGTGCCGCCCCATAAGTTGGCTGATTTTGCTGAGACCTTGGAAAACGAGAAAATTTGTGGGTGGGTCATCAATTCGAACGTGCAACAATCCATTGACGACGAACGAAATCGGATGCAATCGAAGCGGTTGAAGGGTGTGTTCGATTGGACGGAGTATCACGATCTGGGGGAAATCCACGCGTGGTTGGATAAGTTAGCTGCGGAATATAAGGAAGTGGAATTAGTTGAAGGAGGGCGATCGTATGAAAATCGATCGATAAAAGGAGTGAAATTGTCATACAAACCCGGAAATCCTGGAATTTTCATTGAGGGAGGCATTCATGCTCGCGAATGGATTTCTCCCGCAACGGTCACTTACATTTTGAACGAGTTACTCACCAGCCAGGACAGCAGTGTAAGAAAAATAGCGGAAAGTTATGATTGGTATATTTTCCCCAGTGTGAACCCCGACGGCTATGTTTACACTCACCGGAGAAATCGGTACTGGCGAAAAACTAGAACTCGTTATCCTGCCGGATGTTTTGGAGCGGATCCAAATCGAAATTGGGACTTCTATTGGGCAGTAGCAGGAGCGAGCAAGCGTTGTTATGCCGAATCGTATGCAGGACCAAAACCGTTCTCGGAAATCGAAACGAAAAGCCTTTCAGAGTACATAAATTCCCTCAATGGAAAAATCCAAGCTTACATCGCATTCCATTCATATTCGCAACTTCTTCTGTTCCCTTACGGCCATACAAGCGAACATACACCGAATCATGACGACTTGAATGACATTGCGAATGCAACCGTCACGTCACTTGCAAAGCGGTATGGAACCGAATATCGCTATGGGAACATCTACGATGCTATCTACCCGGCCAGCGGAAGCAGTAGTGAGTGGGCCTACGGAGCTCAGAATGTGCGATTGTCCTATACTTATGAATTACGACCCATGGGTGGATACAACGGTTTTGTGCTCCCCCCAGAGCAGATTATACCGACCGGTGAAGAGACTCTTGATTCCCTGGTGACTTTACTCGAGGAATCCGAAAAGCGAAACTATTTTAAGATGTAAGAGTTAAAACATAAGAAACTGTTATGGTTCAAAAGTACAATTAATAATAAAGAGAATTATGAATAAACTATTTTCTTACAATTTCACTAGTACGTATGATCACTTACGCAGGCAGGTCGGTGATGTTTGCGTCAGCACACAAGTAAAAAATGCAATGAATAGTTCTTTTCCTTATCTAACGTTAAAGTTCTCCATCCTGAGTGACTGTTCGCTTTAGCTTGGACCTGGACCGTAATGATACTTCATCGCCAAATTTCATAGGGTAACCGGCGGTAATGTTGGCCCTGGATGTAACATTGGCTCATCACGCAAATAATTCAATATTTCAGCGATAATACGTCGATTTGTAGGGAGATATTAAGCACTGCTTCTTTAGAAAAGTGTATCAAACATATATCTGCTTCATAACTCTAGATTTATACACTTCTTAAACTATTAAAAGCAATTATCTCGCGTGAAAAATCACTTTGACTCGGTTTTTTAGCAGCCATGTTTCGTTGACTTATGCAGACTGGGTGTGCTAGAGTTTTTCTTTTGCCCAATAAAAGAGTTTTCTGAATGAACATACCTGCTTTCGCACATCAGATGAATGGATATCAACCACATTATGTCAGCTATCATTTTTATTTCACAATTTCCATTAATAAAGCGACATAATTAACCAAAACTTTTTTGGACAATACTGGGGGCACCCGTAGCCAAATGGTGGCATGCGCTTTCGATTTGTAGCACCACGTTAGTATAGGTGAAACTCTAAAATCAAAACATTCTCACCAATAACCCGTACTGGAGAAAATAACCGAAAGCTGCAGATAGAATATCCGATACTTGCGATTAGGTTGCTAAGATTTTTTGTAAAAACAGGTTAAACCACTCAGCGGTCAAGTTTCATTCGCAAATTACATAACGCTAAACTCAACCCACATCAAGCCTCTAGTAATGCTTCATGTATGGTAGGGTTCTCAAATTTATAAAGTCCTTAACGCTCAGACAAGTACCTTCCCACAACCTAAAACGTCATGTAGTTTGTAAAAGGGCCCCCATGATGCTTTTCTCGAATCACGATATAATCCTTGATATAATCGCTTTCATTCGAAGAACATACCAAAAATAATTGCCTACTTTACGGCTTCCAAACACGATTCAAGCAAAAGCGATTCAAGCATCAACCTTTCGTGGTTCGATACACCATTTTCTTCATAATTTTGCAAATAAATGATTCAACTAGTGTAAGAATATTTAGTTTTATCATCTTTCGCACGAATCCTACAAACATTTTCTCATTTGATAATGGAAAGATACAATGGATTGTATGTTTCATTAAATAAACTTTCAACGTCATTTCATGTGCATAATTTCAAGTTATTGTCAAATTACTTGACAAATACCTTCATCATAATTAAGATTTATTATTACTTGCAAAAAGTATATCGATCTGTAAAATGATACCGAAAAAGTATTCTTTCAACTCGGGAAGTTGAAACACGTGAGAGTTTTGAGAGGATTCACAACAGCTGATCGATATAGAGAGGAGTGGAATCAAACGCACGTACCAATCATGAAACTTCAATGCAGGCAGAGTTAAAAACAAGCATCCAATAATTGTATTTATGAATAATTGTGTAATAATATCAGGTAGTTGGTTATCAGTGGCACAGTTATAACTGTTTATGCACAGTACAAAGCAAGGAATTGCCTTGAATAAGTTTTACAATTGGCTTTCTTCAGTAGTGCGTTATGCATCATCCCCACCTAAAGCATTGTTGACGTTTTGGAAAAAAGTTTCTTTGAGAGTATCGCGAGAGCGAGAGCAACACAACTGCCATGGTTTTAACTAGCAGTAAATCTCAAAATTATGCGGCAGCCAATAATTAACGTATGCAATTTGTTTGAAGGCACAACATGAGGGCTAGAACATGTAGCCTTTTTGCAATTGCAGTGTTTAATACATTTTTCATTTTTCTAAACTTCTTCACTTGCAAATACGGTAAATATTTGGGAAAAAATGATTCATATAATAGTATATTCGTTAGCATGTCCTTGGTAAGCGTGCTATTGGGGGAATTTGAAACGCACTCTCACAATCAGTGTGGTAGTATTGTACATGCAACCAATTAGAATTCACGCTCAATAAGATGATTTGATTTTCTCTATTTGTTTGCATGCTGCCTTTATTCACCGCAAGCAAAATGACTGGCACTATAAACAGCAACCCGTCTTTATCTCTCGTATGTTCGAAATCACACATCCCTCGTCCCATGTGGGCTGAAACTGTATCCACCTGATAGGTTCAAGGCTGCCGACGTTTTGTCCATTCCTCTCGAGACTTTCGCTGGTTTTAAGGCTCAAGGCTCCATAACTCTGTTTTGAAAATTAATGACGTTATTGCTTGTTAGTATTGGTGAGGCAACTAGTACGAAAAAGTGACGAAAATTTGAGGTGGGTGGAAATGGGGTGGTAAAAGCTTGTCAGCTGCTGCATAATGTTGCCAGCTGCAACAAAATGTTTACTTTTGAGCATTTATGAAATATTTATTATATGGAAACAAATTTAAAAATTCTCCATACACCACTGGGCTTTTAACATACAGTGTTGGTGAAAGTACAGTAAAACACTTTGATTCTCCGAATATTTACATTTTATCCGGTAAAATTTCGTGCACCGAGCACACTGAGACAGTTTCCCAAATTAATGTAAGACGAAATTATGTCTTTTTTATTCTTCTTCCGCAGATTGTTTGTTTGCTGCTGCGTGAGTCTCGTGCCATCCATCCACACTTTCTTGTGCGCAGTGCAAATAGAACAGAATCGAGTTGAATTAGGCTGTGGCACACAGCTTTGAAAGAGTGCTAGCCACAGATACTGATTTATTAGTTCTAATCTGTAAAATGAGTAAGGAATAATAAAATGTGTATTTGCCACCAAAACCGATTATATGTTGAGAAATTATTATACGAAAACATTGATTGTGTGGGGAGAACACAGTAAAAGTATGCGCTGTCGTCTGCTTGATCGTGGCTGCTGCTGCGGCTGCCGCGGTTTTGTTTGTTTTGACTGCATGGTAGGATGAATGGTACGGTTAAATTAAATGTCAACCATTCTCCACCCTGCCAACAGAAGCTTGCATAATCTTTTCTTTTTCCTGGTTGATTTGATTAATTTGACAAACCGCAATAATTATTCGATTAAACAAATCTGGCAACGATGAAATGATGATTCTTTTCTTGTATATGCATAAAGTTGTTTGCGTGTCGACTAGCATATTCGATGTATTGTTTCGATATTTCTAAGTTGCTTTGCCGAGATTTTGAGCGCACTATTTCAACTAATGCGGTAGTGAATTTGGGTGTTCCGAATTTTGCAACATTCACAATACGGCCGTCAAATTTGTCTCTCACTTCAAATTTTTTAAAGCAGTTTTCGTTGGTTTTTCGACATGAAGTGGAGAAATTGGTGTTCAACATCAAAGATAAAAGTGAAAGTTAGGTAGTGAATTATGTTTAGTTGTGATAAAATAAAGAAAACGGCGAGAAAAGAACAAGTGAAAAACTGAGTGCATGTTCAAAATAAGTGTATGCGTGTGTTTCAATCGTTCGGAGTTGGTGTGTGTACAATTAGTATACGAAAATTTGTTTAGGAAAAAAGCAGTTTTAAGCGCTTTTCAGTTAAATAATTAATAATTAATTAGGTAGGTGGGTGAAAAATTCATATGAAAATACCATGAATATACGTCGACAGAGGTAAGTTGGTAAATAGCAGTGAAATATTGAATTTTGTCTAAAATTGCATTAGTATTAGTGCGAATGAGAACAAAATCATCTTCATCATCAAATTGATTACGGTTTATAGAGCCTTAATGAGATATTGCGGACATTCATCGTCGTTTTTTGCTATTTGGCGTCAAAACCAAATGTAAGCAAACCGGCTGGTGGAATAATTCTGGTTGGAAATGCAATATATGAAGATTTATAACGATAAATGTGCTCGACCGTAGCATAATGAGCCAAGGTTTGAGCCGTTACCCCTATTTTAAAACATTCCGAATACCTATATTAAATATGTTAGAATATTTCCACTAACTCAAATTGTTTTGAGTTGTGACTGTTTTGAACCGGCTGCTTGTCAGATTGATTGCATCAGTATCTGCATCAGTGACTGCAAATTAATCACCAGAAGACATAATCAGCTCATGCAAATAAGAACGTAATAAACACTAAAATATGACTTTGCACTTCCTGAGAAAAGCACCCATCAAATGTCACAACAAATATCCCCGGATCGGATTCACTAGGTCATGTAAATTAATAAGCTGTAAATAGATCACATTTCGCTAGCGCCAAGAATCTGTCCAAAGCCGGATAGTTTGCATCGATGAAGGGTGGCTGTTATTCAAATAATGACCATTAAGCTACCGTTCACGATGGCTTGAAAGTCGAACAACCGGTTAAATCTTGGATCAGCTGAGGCTTCGGTCTTGTCCAACTGATCAATTACTGTTCACTGGATGCTGTCTTTACATCACTGATAAAGTGGCAGGCAGTATAGTGCCATGTCTGTTTCACGAGCCATTGAACTGATTTTGATTGCAAGCGGTTGGCTCCCTCCATCCAACGAGAAGGGATTTTCTTTTAGGTTCGGGCCAGCGCTTAGCGGAGGGGGAGTTTGTTATGATGGTGGTAGCAGTATGAGGGTGACGTTTGTTTGCTATAATCACTACAAGCAATTCTCTCAAACTGGTTGAATCCGGACAAGAAAGCTGGATTTACTTATCAGGCAAACTCAGAGGTCAGTTTCATCATCTAAAACTAGGTGATGGGTTACTTTCTACGTGATAGGTTGGCCATAAATAGACAAAGGATGAGATAGGAAAAAGTTTTCTTAAAGATACCCTAAATTTCAATACCAGTTTCAATTCGAGCCGCGTTTAATGACACATTATCGAACGGCGTAATTTCTTCCACAATTTCACTCCGACAAGGTTGTAAGTGTTATCAATACAAATTTGCGATTCAAAATTTGTTGATGTCTGGCATTATTATAGAACAACGGAGATTAAAGAAAATTCAAATGGAGACGGATTTCGCACAAACTCGTCTTTAGGGTTCACAGCACCCTTTCAGGATTTGACTTAAAGTACCTACATTGCAAAAACTTACAGACAAAATTTTCAAGTGATTATCATTCGTAATATTTGTTCAAATAAGACAAATGAGAAGTTACGTTACGGACCAAAAGAGTGGCTTTAATGCTATAGGAAAAATAGAAATTCTCGGAGAAATTCCTGAGAGGATATCCTGAAGAAATTCTGGCAGAGGAATTTTTGGAGAAATAACTGCTGGAATTTGCAAAAAGTAGAAGGTTGTATTCGAGATACGACCGACAATAAGACGTAGTATTACGTAAAGTGTAAAATATTTAATTATGAAATACTAAATACCGTTCCGAACATGACTCATATTTTGAAAAAAAAATCCAGATTAATCCATCTAGCGTTGGTGGTGCCTTTCTCGCATTCAGTTAAGACACCAACCTTATATGGGGTACCATTTTCTTCATAACTTTTAAACGTAATTACCGATCGTTATAAAATTCAATAGTGATCAACAAGGCTTTGTCCCCTGTCGGATGGAACTTGTTGCGAGAAAATGAGTTAAGGATTTCTATACGAAAAGTTGTCTAATGATTTTTATAGCTTTTGTGCACACACATACACACACATACACACACAAATACACACATACATACACACGGACAGACAGACATGTGCTCAGCTCGTCAAGCTGAGTCGATCGGTATAATATACTATAGGTCTCAAATGCTTCTATAAAAAGTTAGTTTTCGGAGTGATATGATAGCCTTTCGGTACAACTTAGTTGTACGAGAAAGGCAAAAAAGCCGTTTCAGCGTCCAAAGACTAAAATTTCTATCGGTTTTAACCGGAGGATCAAGATTACAAATGAATTCAATATCCTATGGAAGGAATGATTCGAATAAAGTTCAAATGTTCATTTGAAATCGAATGTTCGGAATAGGAGTCATGTTCAGAATTTGAGTCAAAATGTTATGACTGTTGATGCTTAGTCATCAGGAGTTCCATGCGGCATTTCTATATATATTATTATTATTATATAGAATAAAAATGTGTGATTTTTTAGACATCATAAATTCTCTGCGGTTGTGCTTTATAATTTGGAAACAATCCAACCGATTATGTTTTGCACTTTGAAGAAAGCTCGTCTTGTCTGAAATTCTCTGGTTTAAAATGGTGGTCCTGAAAAGAACCGACATATTTTCAATAATGCGGTTTTCCAATCATTTATAGCAACAAAAACCAGAATCTTGGGAGAAAATTTCAAATTAAATTGTCAAATTCTTTCTTTTTATGAAAATCAACTCTTTGTTTCCATAAAATGCTGGTCCCGAAAAGATCCTATTTTCTTCTCGCAATGTGGCTTTTTAATCACTAATAGCATCCAAACGTTAGTCCGTAGCATCCAAACCTTGCGTAGAAATTTCACTTTAGTGCTGCTGCTGTCAATGATTTACTTTCTGCTGGGACCGCTACTAGGCTGCTAACGACGTCATCCTTAATCGGTTGTAGGACAAAAGGTCGAAGGTCAAAAGGTCGATGGACAAAAGGTCGAAGGTCAAAAGGTCGAAAGGACAAAAAGATCGAAGAGTCAAAAGGTCGAAGGGACAAAAGGTCGAAACGAAAATTTGAGTCAAAAGGTCGAAACGACAAATAGTCGAAGGGTCAAAAGGTCGAAGGGACAAAAGGTCGAAACAAAACATCTAAGTCTAAAAGACGAAGGACAAAAGGTCGAAGTTCGAAAGGTCGAAGGGACAAAAGGTCGAAACCAAAAATCTAAGTCAAAAGGTCGAAAATAAAAAGGTCAATGGACAAAAGGTCGAAAGATCAAAAGATAGAAACTACGGTTGTAGGACAAAAGGTCGAAGGTCAAAAGGTCAAAGATCGAATTTTTGTTTTAAGTAACTATAAACGAATATAATAAATTTATTTTTATCATTAGGAACCGTAACGTAACTCTGTAAAGTCGGGAGGGGTGTGGAATTGCCCAAATTTGCGTAACGTGATTTGTGAACGTTTGTGTTTCATTTTGAAGTCAACTAATAACCTTCTAGCACCCAAGACCGCCTTTAATGGGATACTTTGATTTTTTTGAAATTTTTAATTTTTCATATTTCAAAAAGTGTTTGATTTCAATCAATAATATAAACGTCAATGCTTGTTCAAATCTGGTTAAAAATTAATTGACCTTTCCCGTCAAAAACTGTATCTTGTTTTATTGTCTAAGTCGATTCTTTAGCTCAACTTTCCCAAAGAACCCATATTTTTTTAACCGGCCTGAAAAAATTACCCGATGTTCGTTCAAAGTCGAGCAAATGTTGGGCCAATCTTGAAACAGTGCACTTTCTTGATTTTTTATTTAAAAATTCAAAAATATTCAAAAATAAATATAAATTCTTTGGAAAAGTTGACCAAAAATAAAATAAAGAATCGATTGAGCGAATAAAAATTTATGACGGGAAAGGTCAATTGTAAACTAGAAAAACAAAATTTTTAAAAGGTGAAAGTGATGAAATCGCTAAATTGAATGTATTGCCTAAAATGTGTTCAGATCGGTTTTAGGAAGCAAAATAGCGATTTTGAGCAAAAACAAAAATTTAATGTTATAGGGTTAAGTAAACTCTAAAAAAAGCGCCTGTTTAAAATATAAGGCATACCTCGTATGAACAGTCTATGATTAATAAAATGAAACCTCCAATCTATGTCTATTTGACTTTTTTTTCTGTCGACCTTTTGTCTCTTCGATCTTCTGTCCTTTCGACCTTTTGATCCAATTATTTTTCCAACCTGTTTTTCCTTCAACCTTCTGTCATTTTTTCGACCGTCTTTTCCTTCGACCTTTTGTCCTTTCAAACTTTTGATTTTCGACCTTTTTAACTTCGACCTTTTGTCCTTTGGACATTTTGTCCTTACGACATTTTATCCTTTCGACCTTTTGATTTCGATTTTTTATCCTTTCGACCTTTTGTCCTTTCGACCTTTTGTCCTTTCGACCTTTTGTCATTCGACCTTTCGACCTTTGACCGCTTGACACAGATTCATTACATCGCGATTGCATCGGTTTGGAGACGGCTGAGTTATAAGTTCATACCTCCAGGCATTCGCCTATGACAAAAGGTCGAAACACAAAAGGTCGAAAGACAAAAGATTGAAAGACAAAAGGTCGAAAAGCCAAAAGGTCGAAATGACAAAAGGTCGAAAAGACAAATCGTCGAAAGGGGCAGAAGGTCGAAGGTCAAAAGGTCGAAGGACAAAACGTCGCAGGTCTATAATCGAAAGGTTAAAAGTTCACAGGGACAAAGGTAGAAAAAAATTTGAGTCAGTAGGTCGAAGGTCAAAAGGTCGAAGGGTCAAATGGTCGAAGGGACAAAATGTTGAAGGGTCAAAATGTCGAAGGGACGGAAGGTCGAAACAAAAAATCTGAGTCAAAAGGTCGAAAGGACGGTTGTAAGAGAAAAGGTTGAAGGTAAAAAGGTCGAAGAACAAAACGTCGAAGGTCAAAAGGTTGACAGGACAAAAGGTCGAAGGGTCAAAAGGTTGTTGAGTTTTTCCTTCTTTCAATCATAGTTTCGAGTTTCGAAGTGAAGCGGGCTTGGTAGTCATATGGCTACTGCTTCTGCCTCATACGCAGGAGGTCGTGGGTTCAATCCCAGGTCCGTTCCATTCTCCTACTTTGTATCTTTCTCTCTATTTCTCATGTTCTAGCAATCGCTACAACTGGAAATGGACTTCCATACCGTTTCCATTACTCCCCCTTCCCTACATTGACTTGCATTCCGACGTGGCAGGCGCCATTAAGACCTAACAAATGAGATCACCAGTACTTGTACATTGGAGAAACTTGTAATCAAAATTCCTGATCAATTTTTGAAAAAAAAAATCCGGTAGGAATTTTCAAAGAATCCTAACGAAATCCTTAAATAATATCCGAAAGAATTCCTGGAGTAATGTCCAAAGCAATACTTGGAAAAATTTAAAAAAAATTGTCGGAGAATTTTGATTGGAATCCATGGAAGAAAGAAGGAAGTTTATCTGGACATTTGGAGGAATTTCCGAAGGAGTTTCTGGAGAGATTTCCGAAGTAATTTCCTGATGAACTTCCGATAGGTTTCTTGGAGGAGTTTATAAAGCAATTCCTGAGGGAAGTTCTTAAGTAGAAAATAATAGAAAAATAATAATAGAGAAATTTCTAAAAGAATTTCCAGAGGAATTTAGGAAGAATTTTTTTGTATCTTTATTAGGGAGGCTTTCAGCCTTTGGCTGGCTCACCTCCGAGATTTAGGAAGTAACTCATTGAAGTACTCCTCTAAGATTTCCTAAAGGAATTTCCGTGGCAATAACTAAGGGAAGTAAATAATAACTATTTGCAGGAATTTCTGATGAAGTCATTGAAGAAATTTTGCACAGAAATGCCTAGGGAAATGTCCAAAGAAATCTCCAAATAAATTCCTTGAAGATGTTAGGATGAAACCCATGGATAAGTTTCCTAAGGAATTCTAGTAGGTATCTCCAGAGGAGTGCCTTAAGGAATTTCCGAAAGTAAGGGAAGTTCGTCAGCAACATTCGGAGGAATTCTCGAAGAAATTCCCGTAAGAAATTGCGAAGGATTTTTTGGAGAAATATTCAACGTAACTTCCTGAGGACCTTCCTAAAGAAATCCTGGATGAATTTTAGAGGAAATATCTGAGGTTTGTAATAAGGAACATCTGGGGTAATTTGTAAATACATTTTCAAAGGAATTCCTGAATTGAAAAAAAAATTCAATGGAGTTCCTGGGACAGATTCTAAAGAAATTTTTGAAGACATTTAGGAAGTAACTCCTTGAGGAACTGCTGATAGAATTCCTAGAGAATTTTCTCTGGCAAATTCCCGAGGGAAAAAATAGCACCATCTGAAAATGTTTCTGATGAGGTTATTGTGAAAATGTCCGAAGAAATGCCAGGAGTATTGTCCAATTGATTGCAAGGAGTATTGTCGAATCGAATCATTCATTCGTCCAGAATAATTGTCAAGTAAAAGACATTCTTCGAACGGATTTGTTGTTTCTCCCTCAAGTAACCATTTTAAGCTACTGACACCAAATTATCACTGTACAAGCTAACTATCACCTACTCAGTGACTGAGCAAAATTGTATTGCTCTCTCTGTCTATCCCACGGAAATTTTACTCAATTTCCATTAAAAGCAGGACAACTCAAAACTATGAGTAATCCTGCTTTTGACGGAAATTGAGTAAAATTTCCGTGGGAAGAAAAGAGACGGCAATACAATTTTACTCAGTCACTGAGTAAATGAAAGTTAGAGTGTATCGATTACGCCAAAATAGCTGGTGCTTAACTATTTAGTACTTGCATCGGAATGATAATGGGTCATAGATCTTATCGCCTGCCTGGAGCTTGGATAATAAAATCATTGAAAAAGGTCTTATGTAATTTGGTTACCTTGCCCTCAGATACATTTAATGCAACGTACACACCAGTCAAGCAGTTTGACGAAATTGACTCCGCCCCCAATAAAACGCTTCGGTTGCTGCTTTGTTTAAACGTGTGTGAAGTTGTTCGAACAATCATTTGACAGTTGGCGGCTCGGTTGGAAAAAATTAAAACGGTTTGATTTTGGTTTGAGTTGTCGGAGGTGGAGTCAAGGTTCGCCGAACATGTTTGAGCATTTGTAGTGAAGTTGCACAAACCCCCATATATTTTTTTGATGGTTGGTGCTCAAGTTGGCGCTTCGGTCGTTCGTGTGTGATATTGTTAGTCGAATAAATTGATTGTTCGTGTCGGTGTTGATAAAAATTGATGAATGTTTGAATAAACGGGAGGTGGAGTCAATGTTGGTCGAACTGCTTGACCGTGTGTACGTTCCATAACAGTTGGCGGCTCGTTTGGAAAAAAATAAAACGGTTTGATTTTGGTTTGAGTTGTCGGGGGTGGAGTCAAGGTTCACCGAACATGTTTGAGCATTGGTAATGAAGTTGCACAAACCCCATATATTTTTTGATGGTTGGTGCTCAAGTTGGCGCTTCGGTCGTTCGTGTGTGATAATGTTGGTCGAAAAATTTGATTGTTCGTGCCGCTGTTGGTAATACTTGATGGATGTTTGAATAAACGAGAGGTGGAGTCAATGTTGGTCAAACTGCTTGACCGTGTGTACGTTCCATAATCTATTATACAAGCATTCTAAATAGTTGAAATAGTGAATGGTAGTTTATGCAACTAGGATAAATACTACGAGTGCTGAAAAAATCGAGTATTGCAACGAGTTGCACACGCTATTTTTTGCAATGACGAAAAATGGGCAATATGAAAAATCTGTACCAAAATGGTACACTTTTATTTACTTCACATGATCAATCTTGCCAAAATATCATGCTGCTGCAGGAAACAAACATATTTCATGTTATCGTGCCAAATAGTATTCTCGACAGTACAGCAACCCACGCGTGCAGTGCCCTATTGTTTACCAACAACAAAGTCGGATATTTTAACCTATTGCAATTTTCAATTTTGTATGCGAACATTGCAAAGTCTGTTTAATTCATATTATGCATATACACAATTACTAAATTCTTATACAAATACTGTACAAAATCCTAATAATATGATATGCTATTCAATACATATATGTATGCAAAGATCAATTTTTAAATGTAAAACCTTATTTTAAGGATGGCACACTTCATAAGATTTTGTTTTCATTAGGTACATCGTAAATTCTTGAGTAAGCGCAATATATCAAGCAGAGTAATATTGTTATCATCGATTTTTGATCATGTACCGGGAATCCTACCTCTGCTGGGAATACCAATCGCTACCCTATCAAAGTTAAAACAAAACTCTCACCGAACTCAAACAACACCTCTTCTATCAAACCCCCCTTGTAGACAAATCATATTTTGTCTAAAATTCGGCTCGTGCGCTTGATCGATCCGGTTCCGGCGGTGATGTATGGCTGCTTGCCCGCTCCGCTCTAGCGATTGCGCATCGTCTTTCACCCGAGAGCAAGAAGGCAAAATTGATAAGGCCGGGCGTCTGGTCCCCAAGTTCAGAACGAGCACCCCACCAATGATCGTCTATAGAAGTCGAACACACAGTCAGTGCATCATTACAAATAATAAACTAGCTGGGAAGCTCTATAAAGGACCGGCTGGGGTTGACTTAGCGGATCAGTCGTCTTACAACTCACGTCGGCGTCGACTGAATTGGATCAGTGCTTCGTGAACGGTTCCACGTGGAATGTGGTGAAACTTCTGGAAAATTGGTCAACGGTTGGAAGTTCAATAAGTGAAAGTGATTTAAAAATGAGTGCCTACAGTGATCAAAACGGTGCAAAAGGGAACGGATATGTTAGTACACTTATATATGTTGTTTCGTGGGACATTTGTTTCTTTAAAAATAGTATATTCATAATATATTTCGAAGTAGTTTAAAATTTAAAATATGATCTGCTCCTTCAAAATATTTTGTTTTTTTTTTCTGGTTTATTGATGTATATGTGCAACCCAATGTAAATCTTATGTGAAACTCAATGGCCGCAGACAGTCTTCTGGGTGATTCAGAACATCCGTAAAAGTGATCAATTTCAAAAATTTGTCCAATAGAGATTTGCATTTTTGTTTTAACCATCCATGGCAATGGCACGAATGAAATGGAGAGCCTTTCTAAATCTCAATGACTACAACATGTTCCTCCAGAAAGTCTGGAACATCCGTAAAAGGGTTTAATCCAGAAGTACGTTTAGTGCTTCGCCATTTTTTCGTACCAATTTTCGTTAGCGATGCATGTGTGGAATCAAAGTGAGTTTTTTTACCCTACAAACGGAAGAACCAGAAATTCCGTTAAAGTGACAAGTTTCACTTTAAAAGACGATGTCATCAAACAGGAAAAAAAATCGGTAACAATCAAAAACCTTCAAATAGCTATCTGAAGATCTCAAACATACATAGTTTCAAAATCCAGTTTTAGAGCTTGATGTACAATAGAAAGAATATAGTTATAAACAGAGTTTTGACTATTAATCGATTTCAATCAATACTATTGAATACTCAGTGCTTTCTTTTTGATTTGTACATCAATGAGTGATGATTATTGGAATTTACTTTTAAATTTATATGTATGGTTAGAAAATTAACAAACTTTTCGCTGATCTTTATTCAGTGTCAGGAAGTCAGCGAAAGTCACCCCTATCCGGAAGCATGAGGACGATCCTGAAATCGAAATCTGATTTCTTAATTTCATATTGTGTTGTGAAATTATAAAAATTTCGCCAGAAAAAAACTAGCTTATAACGAAACTTTACGGAATTCCGCGGAATCTCTAAACAAATTTAATCTTAAGCCATACTGTCTCGAACGGTCGTGAATTATCAAAAATTTTGGCTTCGCCGCTGAACAAAATCATGAACTTAATGTTTATGGATTACTACATAAACCCAGTCCGGGAAAACGCCAACTAAACAAATTCTGCCTAGCAGAGTAAAAATTTATTTAATCAGTGTGCCATCAATCGTGTTGATGCTGGTTACGCCAGGTAATGCGGGAGAACACGAAGTTAAAGAATTAATGTCTGCATCGAAGAACACAATATTATTCAGTGCAGAATCGTTCATGCTGTAGAAGCTTATTAAACGAAGCACATTGATTTTGCGTTGGATTGATTTGAAACATGGTTTTCGTCTTCGAGTTTTTAAAATAACTTAGTTTGCAATACATTTTTAGTCGCTTACCAAGGTGGTTCCACATGAATTACCTTTTCGACTAACCAAAGATTCCTTTCCCGTGGTGCTCACGGAGATGCAGAGCATTCCTCGGTCTCTTACAGAAATGAGGTTGAAACTAATATTCTTCTCCTAATCCTAAATTGACTGTAAGAACGTGACCGACTCATACTGTCCATAGCAGATGTTTCTTGTACTCCATTGAAGTCGGTTGAGGATGAAAATTTGACTAAACTTTTTGCATGCCTCATATGCACAAACACATATACAAGAGCATACAGACAATAGCTCGGTTCGTCGAGCTGATTGTACATAACACTATGGGTCTCCAAATCTCCTATAAAAAGGTTGAATTTGGAAGGAAATAGTGCTGTCCAATGAGCAGCTCGAAGTTGTTTCCGTCCTGCTCGTTCTTTTTTGTCAACAAATGGGTATGAGCAGGGCAGGGAGGAAATTCGAGCTACTTCAAGCTCTCATTGGACAGCACATTTATGATAGCCTTTTCGAACAACTTTTTGTATTAGTTCTTTCTACCTGGAAAACTGCTACCGTAAAAACTTTGCGATTACAAATCTGAAATGCATACAGTGGGTCCAAAAAGTATTCGTCTAGCTGCATATTCTTTAGTAAAATGTAAAACTTGGGCGTGATAGAAGTGAAATCAAAAAACTTTCTTCTAAATTTGGTAGAAAACTTATCAACACATGATTATTATTCAAAAGCAAATAGAAATTTGAATTACTTTTTCTGGTATGTAGAGAATATCTAAATTTCGTCAATTTCGCTCGCTCAAAAAGTATTCGTCTATTCAGAAAATAATCGAGTAAAACACGAATATAATAGTTTTATTCGCATGTAGTTACACTAGTACACTCTAGTGATGTCTAGCAACATTTTTGTCAATATTCAATGACAGATCAAATAATGTTTTAGTTTTGTTTGAACTTGGCGCGGAAAATAGAAGCACCATGGGTGGGAAAAGTAAAAAGATGAGTCAAAATGAAAAAAAAACTTGTTCTACGTCTGCAAAATTAGTGCAAGTTGACTTATGACTTTGCAAGAAATGTGGGTAGGCCAAAGGTAGCAAGAATTCAACCATTTAATTGGTGACTGATCGCACCAGCGCCACAAAAATCTATCAAAACAAATAACAGAGTGGTCGTCAGCGATGGTAAACTGAAAACGATGAGCGATTTATTGTGCGGAAAATAAAAAAATCCTTTAAAACGAGTTCACCCATATAGGCAAGTGAGTTGGAGAGAAGAAGTGCTCAGATATGAACCAATACGAACAGAAATACCTGTGAAAAGTATGGGTATAATGGGCGAGTATCACGGAAGAAAATTCAAGTGAGCCATCAAATTATCAAAAACAGCTCGATTTCAGCTAAAAATATCGCTGGAAGAAGGATGACTTTCGGAATCAAGTCATGTTATCTGACGAAAGCAAGTACAGCATATTTGGATCAAATGGCCGATGTATGGTATGGCGGAAAATGAATATTGAGATACAGCCGCTGAATCTTTTTTTAGCAGTGAAGCATGGTAGGGCTCCGTCATGGTCTCTGAGGTGCTTGAGCGCAACCGGTGCGGGAAAATTTCACATTATTGAAGGAATTATGTATCACAAAATGTTCATCCGCATTTTGAAAGAAAATTTGAACGCCAGTGCTGGGAAATTGGGCTTACAGGGAACATACATCTTACGGGGTGATAATTACCTCAAGCACACAGCCCAAAGTACTAAGCTGTAGCTACTCTATAATACCCCAATCAACTCAAAACGTCTCCTCAGATCCCAGATATGAATCCAATTTAACTCTTTCGGAACGTTCTGGACGACAAACTTTTCGTGAAATTCGTGAAAGTCATATTTCCAACAACAACGAATTGAAATTAGTGTTGAAAGAAAAATGGAAGAATATTCCGTCCCCCATTACGGCTAATTTGGTCAGTTCCATGCCACAAGAACTACAGCCCGTCATAGATACACAGGGGAATCCAACGACATATTGAATTCCATTCTACAACTCCTGTTTTCGTTTCAAAAGCGCGCTAAACCTGACTAGACGAATACTTTTTGAGCCCGTATTTAATGAATTGTTATGTTTTGTTACCTGTGTTTTTGTTATTGTTTTATTTTTCTGTTTGATTTTTAACAATAAAGATGAATTGATTAATTTACTACACAATGTAATCGATAGTTTTATTTTTTTGAGCTTACCAAATTCTATCTTTGACATTTTCTAGCAAACACACAGCTGAACGAATACTTTTTGGACTCACTGTATCTTTGTGCATTTTAGAATGTTTACATTACTCTTAAATGAAATAAGGTTTTAACAGAATTTGAATCGAAAAATCCAAATCCAAATAAAAAAAAAAATCCACTATTTCTAAATTTTTATATACATACCATGGTATAAAACTGAACTGATATAAAATCAGATTTGGGAGCACACACTACAAGATTAATTGCTTTCAAAGATCTTGTTTTGTGCTGCATCATTAGCAGACGATAATGATTGCAAATTTAGGAACATGATTACGGCTCCGTAGCGCTTTAAAGCAAATTAACCTCTCAAATAAACAAAAGATTAAAAAAAATGATTGCAAATTTCATGTGAAAACTTTTCACTTGAAAACAGTAGACGATTTGTTGCCGGCGACATCTTCCCAAATTTTGATCTCAAATGATAATAAACCCAGAATTTTCATTCAAACATTATTATTTACTAATTGTCAACAGTCCAGTTATATCTTCTATTTGGCATTATGGTTTCATGGGGCCCTCCTTAGCCGTGCGGTAAGATGCGCGGCTACAAAGCAAGACCATGCTGAGGGTGTCTGGGTTCGATTCTCGGTGCCGGTCTAGGCAATTTTCGAAAAAAAAATCTTCGGAAATTGTAAACACATGAAATAAAACTGGAACTAATAGGGTGGCTGTGCCAGTAACAGTGGTGTACCAGTAGGCTGTTCGGCCACATTGAGAGTTGGCGTAAAGTCAATGTCAACTTCTCTCCCGGAACAGCCAAGATAGCTGTGTGGTGTCGGCAGCCAGTTATCTGGCTAAGAATAACGCTACGGATTGCCTGTTCCGGTGGTAGAAGTCCACCATACAGGTGACCCCAAATTCTTGGTGTGATGCGGCTTTATGCTTACCGTGCCTATGAATGAATGGTTAGGGGGTCTAAAAAGAACCTAATCGCTAACGGAGCCTGTGAAGCACCAGGACACATGCGTTATACACATTGTACACTGTGTTTCGTCTTTGACTTTCTTGATAAGATACCAATTTGGTTTCATCGTTGCTGTTCATATTAATGCTGAAGTTGTGGAGTGCATTATCTTAATTTGCAATGGCTTCAGTTAAGATAGCTCAAATCAATCTTCAGCATAAAAGAACAGCAACGATTAATCTTTGTAGACTTATGCAAAATGGCAAATCCCAAGTGGCTTTGGTGCAGGAACCCTATTTTCGCAAGGGTAGCTTCTACCAAGGTAACCTAGTGAACCCGGTTTTTGCTGCTTTCAGTAAAGAAATGGCAAACTCTCAATCAATGCCGCGTGCATGTGTGCTTGTTAACAATGCTATTGTTGCTACACTTATCTCTGAACTAACAACCAGAGATGTATGTGCTATCACAATTGATGCAGCTGGCGGAACCCCCGTCAGGAAATACGTCTAATGTTCGGTTTATTTACCACATGATGAACCATCCCCTATGGATGCTTTCAAACGAGTTGTCATATATTGCACTTCAAAAGGCCTCCCGCTAATTGTCGGCAGTGATGCTAATGCTCATCACATCATCTGGGGTAGCTCGGATATCAATCTGAGAGGCTCCAGCTTGATGGAATACTTAAGTAGTACCGAACTTAGTTTACTTAACATAGGCAATCGCCCAACCTTTATGGTATCTAATAGAGCAGAAGTGTTAGACATAACCCTTTGCTCCAATAGAATCAGTAACGAATTGACGAATTGGCATGTGTCAGATGAGGAATCGATATCTGACCATCGCTACATCTTCTTTGATCAAACCTCAAGAGGAACCCCTTGGTGGAATTCGCGGCATTCGCGCGGCTACAAAGCAAGACCATGCTGAGGGTGGCTGGGTTCGATTCCCGGTGCCGGTCTAGGCAATTTTCGGATTGGAAATTGTCTCGACTTCCCTGGGCATAAAAGTATCATCGTGCTAGCCTCATGATATACGAATGCAAAAATGGTAACCTGGCTTAGAAACCTCGCAGTTAATAACTGTGGAAGTGCTCAATGAACACTAAGCTGCGAGGCGGCTCTGTCCCAGTGTGGGGATGTAATGCCAATAAGAAGAAGAAGAAGAAGGAAACAGTGTAGAAAGATTTGGAACAGACGCCATTCAACAGTGACGGATTCTTTCAAGTTGGCTCGCAAAGCTTACAAGAAGGCTCTACGATCTGCTGAACGATCCGGCTGCAAAAATCTTTGTGCAAATGTTTCTAATTTGAGTGAAGCCAGTCGATTGAATAAAATTCTTGCGAGATCCAAGGATTTCCAAGTTGGCGAAATTCGCAAGCTAAATGGCGACTACACTTCTTCTGATGAATAATCGTTAGAGCACTTATTTGATACGCACTTCCCTGGATGTGTCGATATAACATCTTCGGATGATCCTGATGTCTTTTCATGTAGCTATGGGTCTTGGGCTCAAGCACGTAGAATTGGGTGGCTCAAATTAGCATGGGAAAACCTTTTTTCATTTTTTTAGATGGTTATTCGGTTATTCGGTTATTCGGTTCTATTTGATGCCTTGATGCTCTGGACAAAATTTCAGCCAAATCGGTCAACGTTTGGGCGGTGCTAAACTCGTTGGAAGTTTATATGCAAAAATGTATGCAGAAACATACAAAAACAGTAAATTGCAGTTGGACGGCACAACTTACGATGAAGAACTATGATACTCATTCAGATCTTGAAAAATTTAATACAGAATATTATGCAGAAAACCGCGAGAAGATTAGAGTTTGCCCGGCTAAGTTATTAGCATTTCTCTGAAGTGGGGTTTGAGCAAATTTCGTTTCTTCTACCTTTGAAAAGAAATAAATTCATCCCTGCAACACTCCAGTAAAATGCTAATATCTTTGCCTAATAAACTCTAATCTTCCCGCGGTTTTCAGCATAACATTCTGTATTTAATTCTACGAGATCTGAATGAGTATCATGGTTCTTGATCGTAAATAGTGCCGTCCAACTGCAAATGTTTTTGGATGTTTCTGCATACATTTTTTCCATATAAACTTCCAACGAGTTTAGCACCGCCCAAACGTTGGCCGATTTGGCTGAAATTTTGTCCAGAGCATCAGGGCATCAAATAGAACCGAATAAGAGTGCGGCCCATCAAAAAATTTAAAAAAGTGTTTTTTGAGCCACCCTAACGTAGAATCATAACTACTGAATCGATTCAATGGGCACTTAACAGTTTTGCTCCCTACAAATTTCCAGGGAAGGATGGGATTTATCCCGTTCTACTTCAGAGAGGTTATTTGCATATCAAACATGTTTTGAAAAAGCTTTTAGTATGCAGCTTTGCTACTGGGTATATTCCCATATCCTGGCGGGATGTCACTGTAGAGTTTATCCCAAAAGGAGGACGTGCTTCGTATGAAGAAGCAAAGAGTTTTAGACCCATCCGTCTGACCTCATTTCTTCTGAAATGCTTAGAACGTATTATCGATCATCACATTCGAGATGACTGTTTGGCAAACATGCCTCTTCATGTTAATCAACATGCTTACCAATCTGGGAAGTCTACCGTGACTCTTCTACACAAGGTTGTGTACGATATCGAGAAAGCATTCACTCAAAAGCAATCGTGCTTGGGTGCTATTTTAGATATTGAAGGTGCTTTCGAAAACGTGTCTTTCTATGTAATATTGGAAGCCGCACGTTGTCATGGGCTACCTAATATTATTACCAAATGGAACCAGACCGCATCGTGCTTTCGTGCTGTGCGGTTCTTTCTCTCTTTGCAGAAGGAAGTTTTTAATACTCTTCGGAGCTATTTTAATTTCAACCGTGCTTCTCAGCGCTATTTGTACCTACTGATCCCGTTACGATCTTTGCTTGGACCCTTGCCTTCGTTTTACGTTGGACCTTGGACACGTTTGCGGAAGTGAAATTCTGACAAGCGATGATAAACCTGCAAAGACACCGTTCTGAGAAAAACCTCTTAGAATGTCACCACGCTCATCAATGAGCATTGACAAAAACAAGAGGAAGGGGGAGTCTCTGAATTCTCCACTTCCTTCAAAGAAACAAGGTTTCAAGACCGTCCTGCCCAAGCGCGGAAAAAATAGAAGGAAGCTGGAGACTTCAGATATTCCTTCTAAATCTAATGTTGACATTGCTTCTTCTCCTATCGAACTGAGCAATCAGTTCGATTTGATTAATGATGAAATTGAGCAAATTGAATCTTCCTTTAGCCCAGGTGATTCGATTCATGCGAAGAAATATAGGATTCCGCCAATTGTGGTATCTGTTGCCGAGTTTTCTGGCTTTCGGAATGAAATCTTGAGTAACCTTCAGGGGATCAAGGTTTCATTTCAGATTGCTAGGAACGGTGACTGCCGCGTTTTGCCGAGATCCTTTGACGATCGCAAACGTCTTCTTCAGTATTTAACTGAGAAGCGCCATAAATTCTTCACATACGACGACAAAACTGAGCGATTGTTCAAAGTCGTCTTGAAAGGTCTCCCCAGTGATGACAAATCACTGGATGAGATTAAAACTGAAATTTCTCAATTACTTGGATTTTCACCAGTCCAAGTAATTAAGATGAAAAAGAAATCCCACTTTGGTACTTCCCAGAGGGGCATTTCTCAAGAATTTTATTTAGTTCATTTTAACAAAAGTGTACTAAATAATATGAAAAGTTTGAAAAGGCCTGTATTATGTCTCATGTCCGTCTTACATGGGAACATTTCCGCAGGCCTGGGGGCAATTTTCAAAACCCCACCAAGTGCCGTAAGTGCCAAAAGTGGGGTCATGGAACCAAACATTGTCACATGGATGCTAAATGCATGATTTGTGGTGGAACCTCTCACGCCAAGGACGCATGTCCTGTGAGAGAAGATTCCAATAAATTTAAGTGCGCAAATTGTGGGGGCAATCATAAATCCAATTTCTGGGAATGCCCTTCACGCAAAAAAGTTTTGAATTCCCTTGCAAAATTGATGACGGGAAATTCCAATCGGATCCCAGATTCGACGGGTAATAACGGTCATGTTGCCGATTCAGGTAGCATGACTGCTTCCGATTTTGATTTTTAACTGAAAAATTGCATCACACAAAAAGTAAGTACACACAAAAAGTTGTTATCGGACTCCGTTTCAATGGATCCAAATAATTGTGTGAAAGTTCTAAATTGGAATGCCCGCTCTCTAAAGGGTAAGGAAGATGAATTATTCAACTTCCTAACAGTTCATAATGTGCATATTGCCATTATAACAGAAACTTATTTAAAACCAGGACTCTCCATTAAAAGAGATCCAAATTATTTTATCTACAGAAATGATCGTCTTGACAGCGCCTGTGGTGGGGTTGCCATTGTCATCAATAGACGTATCAAACATAAATTATTTTCTTCGTTCGAAACCAAAGTTTTTGAAACCTTGGGAGTTTCTGTTGAAACAAATTTTGGACAATTTTCCTTCATTGCAGCCTACTTGCCTTTTCAATGCAATAGGCAGCAAAAGAATTTGTTGAAAGCTGATCTTCAAATTCTGACTCGCAACAAATCCTGGTGACTTCAATGCCAAACACCGTTCATGGAATAATGCTCAAAGCAATTCCAATGGTAAAATTTATTTGAAGATTGTTCTGCGGGATATTATACTATTCAATATCCCAATGGACCAACTTGTTTTTCTTCCAGTCGAAATCCTTCTACAATTGATTTAGTTTTAACGGATTCAAGTCAGCTGTGTGGCCAATTGGTAACTCATGCTGACTTTGACTCTGATCACCTTCCTGTGACGTTTGAAATCTCACAAGAAGCCATTTATAATCCAATCAGCTCTACTTTTAATTATCATAGAGCTGATTGGGATTTATATAAAACGTATATCGATGGGAATTTTGATGTTGATATTCCTCTCGATACCAAAAGTGATATGGATAATGCTCTCGTATCTAATTTGGATGAAGTGAGATCTATTACTAGAAAATTTAAAAATATGAAAGCCCCGGGTGATGATGGTATTTTCTACATACTTATCAAAAAACTTGCTGAGAGCTCTTTATCCCTTTTGGTTAATTTATTTAACAAATGTTTTCAATTGGCATACTTCCCAGATTAATGGAAAAACGCCAAATTAAATTATGCCCTACTGGTCTTCGAAAGTAGACGTTCAGTAAATTTTGGTAACCAAAATTGATATTTCACGTGTATTTGTGTGGAATTTAGCGCGGAATTGATTTCATGACGCGCGAAAATGGTGCGGATTTGATTTTAGTCGGCGCGAATTTGGCGCGGAAAATATTTCGGAAGCCAGTTTCAAAATATGCAGAGCAATCCTTAGCCCTTCCTTTGTCTAACCCAGGGAGAAATGGATCCCCCTTCTTCCCCATTCAAAAATACAGGCATTTGAAAATGGCGGATGTTTTCAGGAAAAACAGTAATATCTCTGCAATCCACCAATGTATTCATTTGGTTATAAAACCAAAACGTGCAAACGTGCTCTAAAACTTTGGTGGAAGACGTCACTTTGATCAAATTTAAAACTAAAAAGTTACAATCAAAATACTGATTTTTTGGGGTCACTCTAACATTATTCTTTAAAATTATCATAACTAATTATACAAACGACGTACAATGGTTTCTTCAGCAAAGTGCCTCACAATTAAATAAGGAACAACTTTCAAGAACATCGTACAATGCTAAAATTAGAAATATAGAAGTTATAAATTTTATTTCAAAATGTAGTGGGACCACCCTGTTGCAACAAACTTCAGAATAAAGCTTAAATCTAGACCAACATTTGAAAAGGGCGTAACAGCCAAAATTTATTCCTTTCGATTCTTCGTCTACATATAAAGCTATATATGTGGACGAAGAATCAGAACGAATAAATTTTGGCTGTTACGCCCTTTTCAAATGTTGGTCTAGAAATAATAAGCCTTGGCTTTGCTGAAGACACTTTGTTCTTAAAATATCACCTTCAAGGTGAAAATATTTTTTTCCTGCTAATTTCACGGCGTAGCCCATCGTGCACTGTGCTGGGGGTCGGTTGACTGCGATTTTTTTTGTGATTTATGTTCCATTCGTTTGATAACGTATTTATTTATTTGCGATTGTATTTCCTTCTTTCAAGTTATGTTTTGCTCATATTTCCTCAGGAAAGAAGACATTGATATTAAATTGAAACCTGCAAAATAGATCGTTTTGAATATATTAACAATTTTAAAACAAGAAGGAGAAATTATGCGGATTTGTTGAAGATCTAGCATTTTGAAACATTGAGCGCAATAGGGCTTAAAAACCTTGACAACAATAGGATTAAAGGCTCTCCCAGACCTAAGCGATTTCATCGCCGTGACGGCGACAGCAAGTCGCCGCGATTCTATCGTTGGGTTGTTGCAATGTTCGATTTACGCTTCCATACCTACGGCGACAGAATGGCTGCGACAAGCGATAGAATCGCGTGTTTGGGGGAACCTTAAACCCACTTAAACCACAATTATCTCTTGGTTTAGAAGACTAAGTCGACTGAGATTTCACTTGTTTACTCTAAATCTACATTCATCGACGTAAATCAAATAAATAAAAGTTATATTCTTTATCAATACTTGTACAGCATTTCTGATAAGTGAATCTAACTTGACCTTCTCAAAACAAACCTGAACCTGTACCGTCATTCAACATATTTTCCTTCTGATATCATTCCAGATTAATGGCAATGGTCACCCCGAAGACCTGAAAATAGCCATCATCGGACAGAGCAATTTCGCTGCCGAAGTGTTGGAGGTACTGCTCGAGCATCATCACACCGTTGTCGGAGTGTTCACCATTGCCGACAAGGGAAGCCGCGAGGATATTCTTGCCACGACTGCCCGGCAGCTCGGCATTCCGGTTTTCAAAATCTCGGCATGGCGCCGCAAGGGTGTCCCCATCCCGGAGGTGCTGGAGAAATACCAATCGGTCGGTGCGAACCTGAACGTGCTGCCGTTTTGCAGTCAGTTCATTCCGATGGAGGTGATCGACGGGGCCAAGTTCGGCAGCGTTTGCTACCATCCGTCGATTCTGCCCAGGCATCGTGGTGCGAGTGCCATCTCGTGGACCTTGATCGATGGGGACAATACGGCTGGGTTTTCGATTTTCTGGGCTGATGATGGACTGGATACGGGACCGATTCTGCTGCAGAGGCAATGTCCGGTATTTAGTGACGATACGCTGGATTCGTTGTACAAAAGATTTTTGTATCCGGAAGGAATCACAGCGATGGTAGAGGCAGTGGATATGATTGCGGATGGGACTGCGCCGAAGATTACACAGACGGAGATCGGTGCCTCGTACGATCCGGCGTTGTTCCGTGAGGAGAATCAATTTATCAATTTGAACCAACCAGCGGAGAAGATTTTCAATTTCATCAGAGGGCTGGATTCGGTTCCTGGAGCATTGGCAGTGATTATCGGAGATGATGGAAGCGAAACTTCGGTGCGCTTGCATGGTGCATCACTGTGTGGTCCAGCCGTGCTGGATAACGCAAAACCTGTAACGATCAAAGGAGCCACGGGGCCAGCGTTTGTAGATCGAGAAGGTGTTTTTATCACCGGTTCTGACGGGCAGTTAGTTAAGGTGAAACGTTTGAAGAAGGGAAGCAAAATGATTCAGGCTAGTCAATGGTTCAGCCAAGCGGGTAAGAAAATTGTTCCGCTGGACTTGAATGAGCGAGAAGTGGAGATGGAAGGAATTTTGAAAGGAATTTGGAGAGCCATTTTGAAAGTAGAGATCGAAGCAGAAACAGATTTTTTTGCTTGTGGAGCGGGATCGATGGATGTCGTCCGACTAATAGAGGAAGTAAAAGATGCTTTGGAAATCCCATTAGAAAACGAAAATCTTTTCATGGCTCCAAGCTTTATGGAATTCTTGAACGAAGTCATAAGTCGAACAAGAAATGGAGTAAGTCAGGAGAGTTCAGGTCCAGATTATGAGTCCGTAATCCTGAGAGAGAATAAGAAGACAATATCTGTACCAGTACAAATGTTTGTAAATGGTCAGTTCATAGATGCAGAAAATAAAAAGACCCTTGATATTATTAACCCTACAAATGAACAATTAATCTGCAAGGTGGCAGCTGCTTCCGCGTTGGATGTAGATTACGCTATCAGATGTGCGCATGAAGCATTCAAAGGTGTTTGGAGTCAGGTATCTGCCAGAGAAAGAGGTCAATTGATGTACAATCTGGCTAACCTTATGGAACAGCACAAAGAAGAACTGGCAACGATTGAATCCATTGACTCTGGTGCTGTCTATACATTGGCCTTGAAAACCCACGTCGGCATGTCCATAGATGCGTGGCGTTATTACGCCGGTTGGACGGACAAGATCGAAGGATCAACTATTCCTGTAAACCCGGCGAAACCGAACAATGTACTAACATTCACCAAGCGGGAGCCTATCGGTGTATGCGGCTTGATCACACCTTGGAATTACCCGCTCATGATGCTTTCGTGGAAAATGGCTGCCTGTATTGCAGCCGGAAACACAGTAGTCATCAAACCTGCACAGGTGTGTCCCTTAACAGCTTTGAAATTCGCGGAGCTCACCGTAAAAGCAGGATTTCCACCGGGTGTCATCAACGTAGTTACGGGCTCTGGGTCAGTTACTGGACAAGCCATTTCCGAGCATCCCTTAGTACGCAAGCTCGGTTTTACCGGCTCAACACCGATTGGAAAGAAAATCATGGCTGCCTGCGCTGAATCAAATATTAAAAAGTGTTCCATGGAACTCGGTGGCAAAAGCCCGCTGATCATTTTCGCTGATTGTGACCTCGACAAAGCGGTTCGGTTGGGAATGTCTTCCGTGTTCTTTAACAAAGGCGAAAACTGTATAGCGGCAGGTCGGCTCTTTGTGGAGGACAAGATTCACGATGAATTCGTACGCAAGGTCGTGAAAAATATCAAAACAATGACGATTGGTGATCCACTCAATCGAGGAACGGCACACGGTCCACAGAACCACAAGGCACACATGG
Source organism: Armigeres subalbatus (assembly GCF_024139115.2). NCBI lineage: Eukaryota > Metazoa > Arthropoda > Insecta > Diptera > Culicidae > Armigeres > Armigeres subalbatus. The sequence goes on along the minus strand of NC_085140.1, from coordinate 301,995,039 downwards.
ATAAGCTGGTGGAATATTGCGAGAATGGAGTCAGGGAAGGGGCAAAGCTTGTCTACGGGGGTAAACGAGTGCCAAACATGAAAGGCTGGTTCTTCGAGCCTACTGTTTTCACCAATGTTCAGGACCACATGTTTATAGCGAAAGAGGAATCCTTTGGGCCAATCATGGTGATTTCCAAATTTCACAGCAGTGACTTCGATGCGTTGGTTCAAAGAGCCAATTCTACGGAATATGGACTGGCGAGCGGTGTATTTACCAAAGACATAAGGAAAGCTATGCTGTTTGCAGATAAAGTTGAAGCCGGTACTGTCTTCGTCAATACGTACAATAAAACGGACGTCGCTGCTCCATTCGGAGGGTTCAAACAGAGTGGATTTGGAAAGGACTTAGGTAAGGCATCAAGATAATTGCTATTATTTGGGGTTACTAATGTTCTGGTTCAATTACAGGAAAAGAAGCATTAAACGAATATCTCAAAACCAAATGTGTGACCATCGAGTATTGAGGACATAGATCCCTATGGATAGGTCGTCACTGCAGAACATGTTTTGATATTGTATCTTTAAGAAACTCGTGCATTTATTACATTAAAACGCTACTTAGTTAAATAAACAACAAATAGTCATAATTTCACATCAAAGTCGTACATTCAGTTTCAACAGTTTCGTTGCATATTTCCACAGGCTCAGATTCTACATCTTCCATGTCCTGTGCTGTGCGAACTAGACCATTATCGCATGCTTCAGGTTGCTCAATGGGCTCTACTTGCACTTCTTGCTCAATCCAAGCTGATATCTTCTCCACAACCTCCGACACGGCATCTTGCGCGCCTTCATCGACTTCAATCAGCTCGATTTCATTAGCACTGGATTCGCCTCCGATCGTGGCGATGCTCGCCTTCCGACTAAACTCCAAGTACTCGTCAAATAGTTGATTCGAAAGCCGTCTTTCAAGTTTTCGGCATACCTTGTCCAGGTTACCAATCATCACCTCGTTGTTGGATTCGTCAGCATTTATATTCTCACAGTGACAACGGATGAATTGACGAAACTTTTTGATGATGGGATGCGAGTCCAAGTTGATGTTCTTCCGGAAATCTTCAATATCTTCATACTGCTTCCAATACTGATCAACCTGGCTGTTCAAGCACTGTTCAATGTGTGGTGCTTCAGAAAACTCCCCCGTTGCCCCTGAAACAATGTCATACAACTCATCTTCAGTGAGTTTGTCGATTTCTTCTTGAATCTCGATGAATTTTTGGTAAACTGGATCGTATTGGAAATCATTCCCAATGTTAGGAACAAGCTCGGGATCTAGGATTGGTATGGGCTTTGCAGAAGACAAAATTTCCAAAAGAGTATGATCTGGTCTAATAAAATCCATCAAATCCTCTTCAGCAGACGACGATTCTGAAGTGTCATCCGAGTTTGGCATTGACTCTCCAAGGGGTGTTTCCTCCGGTTGATCAACCATTTTCTTGACAATTAGCTCTGCGACATTTTCGTTTCCAACTAGTTCCTCTTCATGTTCAGACGACAGCCCTTCCTCAAGTTCTTCTGGAATATCTTCCTCGCAAGTGTTTGACAATTCCGCCAATTCTAAAGTTTTCGGTTCTTCCTTAATGTTCTCGAGTAGATCATCAACCTGCTTGAGCTTTACTCCAATCTGATCATAGTCCTCCATGATGTTTGCTAGCTGAGCATGGATTTGCTCAATATGCTCGTTATACAAATCTTTCTGAGCAGTAACTCGGTCGATCAAACACTGCAACTTTTCCTGATCTTTTTTGAAAGCTTGGAGTCTATATTCGTTAAAATCATGCTCCTGCCCACCGATCGAAATTTTCTGCACCTCTAAATTCATATCAACCGAGTTCTGCTGCTCAATCAGACGATCAATGACCTTTTCTTTGGATTCTTGTGCCTCTGCTCTTGCTTCTTCAATTTTTGCCCGGCTTGAGTTCTTCTCCATGCTGCGCAGAACACCTTCGTAGACTATCGGGTCGGTTCGCTTAGACTTGGCGGTTTGAGGTCGGGAAATTTTAGTTCTGGATTCGTCTTCCGGGCTGCTTTCCAATACTTTTGCTGCTTTGAAGAACTTTTTATACTCATCAATACATGCCGCAATTGACTTTTCCTTCTCCAGGTTAATTGGAAGCTTCGAAACAGAGCTCGATTCGCCTTCGGTGTCTGTGGAAGTGGTTGAATCTTCGGCGTAATTTGTGGACAACTTGGGATGTTTATTTGGGATGATTTTGTCAAACATGTCTTCACTATCTGACGAATCAGTGCTGGAAGTAACAGAAACGCTGCTGCTTTTATATTCACGATCATCGTTTGTTACGTCGGTTTGCTCAGATTCGGAGTTATCAAAGTCCTCTGTAGATACGACTTTGTATTTCTTGCATTCAACCGATGGTGGACGAGATTCGATCTTACTAATCAGCTCACCATCTTTTGATTCCATTGTAATTGAAATACCTTCGTTTGTTTCGATTAGTACATTCAAAGTATCATCTTCTTTTTCAGTGGAAATTACTTTTTCCATATTCTTACTGACGGGCTCTAAGATCGGCTCAACTTCGCCGTGTTGTTCTTCTTCTGTATCCGATAATTGAATTTCTTCGATCATGGTTTTAGGTTCAATGTCATTGCTTCGTGGAGACAAAGGAGATCCAATTAAAAGATTTTCAACTGCCACTGATAGCTGTTCCAGATTCACCTCAGAATTTTGATCCAAGGGCTTATTATGTCTATCATTCGGTGTCGAAATGCAGCTATTTTCAACCAAATTGTCAATTAATGATGTCACCTCTAATTGACTGTCTGAGAGAGCGATTTCAGTATTCAATTCAAAAGACGTTTCGTTGGTTTCATCAATATCCGATGAGATTTCTTCAATTAATTTTTTGGTCGGTACAAAACCGCTATGTTCGTCATTAGTTCGAGCTTCTTCTACTACCTCTTGATCATTGATCTCAAATTCTTCATCACCATCCTCGCCATCGGCTCCACCAGCTCTTCTAGGAGTAAATAGTTGGAAAATTCCCGGTGACCCAGTTTCGCTTGGTACAGTACAGAACATCTTTTCGACTTTAGCCCAAGCCTGTTCATTAGTCTCATGATTTATTTCAAGCATTGAACTCAAATCTTTTCCACCTTTTGTGGGCTTATTTTCATCTTCCTCATCACTGCTGGTTTTTAACTACAAAGAAAATGTAAAATTTTAGTTTGAAGTGATCCTACCAAAAGCTTTCGTACCCACCAATTCCGGCTCTCCATCACCTCGATGTCGCATCCTCAAGGTTGCTGAAAAATGTCAGTTGATTAAAAATGCATTGACTAATCAACCATGCATTCCTGACTGCTTACCATTGATACTTCGACGGATCTTTTTTTGTTCTTCCTTCTTCCAGCGGAGTAGCTCTTTGCGCTCTTCCTCATATCCTCCTCGTTTCCTGAAATATGAACGAACACTTATATGTTGACGAAATATCTGAAAAATGTGAAACAAACCATGCTTCGGCGCAAGCTCGATCGCGATCAGTCACAGGACGAGTGTCCAGATAAGTGAGATTTTTCTGAATGTACAAATAATTTACGCATTTCAGTAGGTGACCATACCGCTCGGAATATGCAAATACTCACGCATTCCAAGATAAGTGTTTTTCTGTAGGAAGGTATTTCATTGACAACCGGATTTCCGGTCAGAGTGAGGACGCGTAGCTCTTTCATGTCACCCAAAATCTAAAAGTTCGTGATTGTGATAAGCAGTATCAAATATAAAATCATCTATTTATAGAGCGTACCTTGACGATTGCGAGGTCTTCGATGCGGTTGTGCGAGATATCCAAAACGGATACAAAGTGACAGTAACGTAAATTATCCAAATGTTCGGCGGTCCTCAAATAGTTGTGTGACACGTTCAGTGTGTTCAATACCGGAAGAATATCTTGGGGAATATGAATTAATAGAGTGTTAAGAGTGTTATTGCAATGTTGATAAAAGCAATCGAATTGTAACACTGTATCAATATTAATAGTCATTGAAACACTAAAGCATGTATAAGTACAGGAAAGAACTTTTCGGCGTTTAATCGATTCTCTAGCCAATCAAATATACAAAAATAGGATGAATAAGAAAATTTTGAAGATTTGTTCCACCGTATTCTGAGTCCTATTTCGCATAGGAGCAACGGTATCTTGATATACCTAACTAACGCATACTTTAATGACTAATTTCGAATAAGGATATACTACAATTAAAACAAATATCTCTTGAATCCAACGTTTATTCAGCTCTCCACAAAATGGTTGCCATGCAGTGCCGTACAGCAGTTGACCGAAACCTTGGCCATAGACAACGAAATCCCTTGCCAGCTGTTTCTCCGTTTTGACCACGACCTTACAGAAGTAGAACCTTTGTTTGACGTTGACCCGAAAAAAATCTACCAGTCGTAGTTGGAAAACGTTTGGGGGGTTTCGACCAAGGTTTCGACAGTCTTCGGTACAACGTTCATTTTAAAATTGTCGTTTTACCAGCATATTCAGCCGATTCTTCTAAGTAGTTGTCTGCTATACAGATCCGGCTGGCTTTCACTGATAGTTTCGCATAACAATATCCATCTTGTCCGGATATCTTCACATCGTTTGACCTGTTCCACAGACCACTCGGACGAATGCAAATAAGCATCCGTTTGATGCTTTTGCCTTACTCCAGAAACGAGAGCATGTTATAAATTTCGCATCAGCTATACAAGCGAATGAAAATTCTATCGGGATTCCAATGGGAATCCTTTCGGAATTCCGATGGGAATCCTTCCGGGATTCCGATGGGAATCCTTCCGGGATTCCGATGGGAATCCTTCCGGGATTCCGATGGGAATCCTTCCGGGATTCCGATGGGAATCCTTCCGGGATTCCGATGGGAATCCTTCCGGGATTCCGATGGGAATCCTTCCGGGATTCCGATGGGAATCCTTCCGGGATTCCGATGGGAATCCTTCCGGGATTCCGATGGGAATCCTTCCGGGACTCCGATGGGAATCCTTTCGGGATTAGGATGGGAATCTTTCCAGGACTCTGATAAGAATGCTTCCGGGATTTCCATGGAATCCTCCCGGGACACCAATGGAAATGGGAATTCCAGGATTCCGATGGGAATCCTTCCGATTCTGATGGGGATCCTCCCGGGATTCCGATAGAGATACTCCCAGGACTCTGATAGGAATGCTTCCGGGATTCCCATGGGAATTCTCCCGGGACACCAATGAAAATGGGAATTCCGAGATTGCGATGGGAATCCTCCCGGGATTCTGATGAGAATCCTCCCGATATTCCGATGGGAATCCTCTCGGGATTCCTATGGGAGTCCTCCCGGGATTCCGATGGGAATTCTCTCAAGATTCCGATGGGAATCCTCCTGGATTCCGCTGGGAATCCTCCGGGATTCCGCTGGGAATCCTCCTGGATTCCGATGGGAATCCTCCTGATTCCTATGGGAATCCTCCCGGGATTCCGATGAGAATCCTCTCGGTATTCCGATGGGAATCCTTCCGGGATTCCGATGGGAATCCTTCCGGGATTCCGATGGGAATCCTCCCGGGATTCCGATGGAATCCTCCTGACTCCGATGGGAATCCTCCGGGATTCCGATGGAATCCTCTCCGATTCCGATGGGAATCCTCCGGGATTCCGATGGGAATCCTCCCGGGATTCCGATGGGAATCCTCCAGGGATTCCGATGGAAATCCTTCCGATTCCGATGGGAATCCTCCGGGATTCCGATGGGAATCCTCCGGGATTCCGATGGGAATCCTCCGGGATTCCGATGGAATCCTCCGGGATTCCGATGGGAATCCTCCCGGGATTCCGATGGGAATCCTCCAGGATTCCGATGGGAATCCTCCGGGATTCCGATGGGAATCCTCCGGGATTCCGATGGGAATCCTCCGGGATTCCGATGGGAATCCTCCGATTCCGATGGGAATCCTACCGGGGTTCCGATGGGAATCCTTCCGGGATTCCGATGGGAATCCTCCCGGGATTCCGATGGGAATCCTCCCGGGATTCCGATGGGAATCCTCCCGGGATTCCGATGGGAATCCTCCAGGGATTCCGATGGGAATCCTCCTGGGATTCCGATGGGAATCCTCCTGGGATTCCGATGGGAATCGGGATTCCGATGGGAATCCTCCCAGGATTCCGAATTCCGGGAATCCTCCCGGGATTCTGATGGGAATCCTCCCGGGATTCCGATGGGAATCCTCCCGGGATTCCGATGGGAATCCTCCCGGGATTCCGATGGGAATCCTCCCGGGATTCCGATGGGAATCCTCCCGGGATTCCGATGGGAATCCTCCCGGGATTCCGATGGGAATCCTCCGATGGGAAACCTTCCGGAATTCCGATGGGAATCCTTCCGGGATTAGGATGGGAATCTTTCCAGGACTCTGATAAGAATGCTTCCGGGATTTCCATGGGAATCCTCCCGGGACACCAATGGAAATGTGAATTCCAGGATTCCGATGGGAATCCTTCCGGGATTCTGATGGGGATCCTCCCGGGATTCCGATAGAGATCCTCCCAGGACTCTGAAAGGAATGCTTCCGGGATTCCCATGGGAATTCTCCTGGGACACCAATGGAAATGGGAATTCCGAGATTGCGATGGGAATCCTCCCGGGATTCTGATGAGAATCATCCCGATATTCCTATGGGAGTCCTCCCGGGATTCCGAGGGGAATCCTCCCGGGATTCCGATGGGAATCCTCCCGGGATTCCGAGGGGAATCCTCCCGGGATTCCGATGGGAATCCTCCCGGGATTCCGATGGGAATCCTCCCGGGATTCCGATGGGAATCCTCCCGGGATTCCGATGAGAATCCTTCCGGGATTCCGATGGGAATCCTCCCGGGATTCCGATGGGAATCCTTCCGATTCCGAGGGGAATCCTCCTGGAATTCCGAGGGGAATCCTCCCGTGATTCCAAGGGGAATCCTCCCGGGATTCCGAGGGGAATCCTCCGGGATTCCGATGGGAATCCTCCGGGATTCCGATGGAATCCTCCGGGATTCCGATGGGAATCCTCCGGGATTCCGATGGAATCCTCCGGGATTCCGATGGGAATCCTCCGGGATTCCGATGGGAATCCTCCTGATTCCGATGGGAATCCTCCGGGATTCCGATGGGAATCCTCCGGGATTCCGATGGGAATCCTCCTGATTCCGATGGGAATCCTCCCGGGATTCCGATGGGAATCCTCCGGGATTCCGATGGGAATCCTCCGGGATTCCGATGGGAATCCTCCTGATTCCGATGGGAATCCTCCGGGATTCCGATGGGAATCCTCCGGGATTCCGATGGGAATCCTCCGGGATTCCGATGGGAATCCTCCGGGATTCCGATGGGAATCCTCCTGATTCCGATGGGAATCCTCCCAGGATTCCGATGGGAATCCTCCCGGGATTCCGATGGGAATCCTCCCGGGATTCCGATGGGAATCCTCCCGGGATTCCGATGGGAATCCTCCCGGGATTCCGATGGGAATCCTCCCGGGATTCCGATGGGAATCCTCCCGGGATTCCGATGGGAATCCTCCCGGGATTCCGATGGGAATCCTCCCGGGATTCCGATGGGAATCCTCCCGGGATTCCGATGGGAATCCTCCCGGGATTCCGATGGGAATCCTCCCGGGATTCCGATGGGAATCCTCCCGGGATTCTGATGAGAATCCTCCCGGGATTTCGATGGGAATCCTCCCGAGATTCCGATGGGAATCTTCCCGGGACTCCGAGGAGAATCCTCCGGGGATTCCGAAGGGAATCCTCCCGTGATTCCGAGGGAAATCCTCCCTGGATTCCGAGGGGAGTCTTCCCGGGGTTCCGAGGTGAATATTTCCGGAATTCCGAGGGGAATCTTCCCGGGATTCCGAGGAGAATCCTCCGCGGATTCCGAAGAGAATCCTCCGGGGATTCCGAGGAGAATCCTCCCGGGATTCCGAGGAGAATCCTCCCGGGATTCCGAGGAGAATCCTCCCTGGATTTCGAGGGGAATCCTCCCGGGATTCTGATGGGAATCCTCCCGTTCCGATGGGAATCCTTCCGAGATTCCGATGTGAATCCTCCGGAGATTCCGATGGAAATCCTCCCGGAATTCCGATAGAAATCATCCCTGGATTCCGATGGGAATCCTCCCGGGTTTTCCGATGGGAATCCTTCCGGGATTCCGATGTGAATCCTCCCGGGATTCCGTCGGGAATCCTCCCGGGATTCCGATAGAAATTCTTCCGGGATTCCAATGGGAATCCTTCCTGGATTCTGATGAGAATCCTCCCGGGTTTTCCTGATATGAATCCTCCGGGATTCCGATGAGAATCCTTCTGGGATTCCAATGTGAATCCTCCGGGGATTCCGATAGAGATTCTCCTAGGATTCTGATAGGAATCTTTCCGGGATTCCGCTGGAAATCCTCCCGGGATTTCAAAGGCAATCCTCTCAGGATTTCGATGGAATGTTCCTATTTTTTCGATGAGAATCTTCGTCGAATTTTGATGGGAATCGTCCCCGGATTCGGATGAAAGTCCTGCCGGGATTCCAATGAGAATTCCGATGGGACTTCTTCTTCTTAAATGGCTCTACATTCCAACTTAAATTTGGCCGGCGTTTCAACTTAGTATTCTATTAGCATTTCCTCAGTTATAGATTGAAAGCTTTTCTATGCCCGCCATTGCATGAGTATTAGATCTGTTCAAATCTCAAAAAGTTTCTTAAAGTCAACTGGTATTCACAGTTATTATGGTAAGATAGACCTCTGGTGAAAATTTAAGCTCATTCGGTTAAAATTTAGGTGTGCTTCAAATCAATCTAGTGTTTTTGACATGTTTTCGCTCTTGAAAAATCATAACTCAGAGTAGGATGATTGAAATGCTTTGCAACAACCTCTAAATTAAAGCTATGCCTTCCTCGACCACTTTCTAGAACATTGTTTAACAATTGGAGGAGATTTTGTATGTGTTTCAACTGATTTCCTCCATCAAGATTCCAATAAATCGATATTTTTCGTTGAATTTTTGCTTATACAATCTACATCCAGATTTATTTTTGGGCCAAGTTACTAGGAAGTTGCAGTCTCACATTCGCTTTAGCTCAGTCATGTATAAAATCTCATTTAGTTACCAAGAAAAAAATGTTTAAAATTAATTAGTCGATTCATAGTTTAATTTGCTCCATTGGCTGGCATACCACAAAGACACGAACGAGGGCAAACTTTTTTTTTCAACAAGTTGCCATTGCTTTTCAATGATCATCATCAATTAATTTGCACTTGAGAAAATGCAATCATTGTTGCCTTGGTAGAATGTAGTTCTATGACAGCGTCTTACATCAACACCTAGCGTGTTTGGTTCGGGCGGTAGGGTGCTCGACTGACAATCAAAATGTTCGGATATTGACTCGCGCGAATAGAACTATTTTTTGCCGTTTGCTTAATTGGGGGGACATTTTTACGTGGCACATTATAATTTGTGCAAGTTGTGACAAAACTGATACCGAATGTAATTGAGCAATTTGGTGATGTGCATCTGTCGTTACCGCAAAATGCAAAAACTCGTAAAGAATACCTTCAGCTTTATATAATTTTTAAGAAAGCGTATGTTCGAAGTTAGTTGGATATATTTATTCATCTCGCATCTGCCTGGTCTATTCTGGAGCAATATATGATTCCTCTAGTAAAAGCATTCTCTTTGTATATTATATCTATTAGAATCGCATCCCGCAACTGGAACATTGGTTTTCGGGGCCGGGGAAGGTTCTTAAGATGGCCCGAGACCCCTTCCTCCTTTGGAAACGGAGGCTCCCATACAAATTAAACAGAAATTTCTGCATAACTCGAGAACTAAGCAGAGAATAAATCAATTTAAGGCGAAATGAAGTTCGTCAGGTCTGCTAGTATTTAATATATGGGAGGTTATACGTAACACACTTTCGCAACACACTATCTATACAGTAGCTCGTAATCAGCATTGGTAACGGTAATTTGTTAGGTGTATTTAAAACTATAGAAGCTCAACCTAAAGAACCCTCAATTTTTCCATGGATTCTGAGCGCCATTATATTTGAATTAGCGGGATTTTCAAATTTCCGATCCAAAATTTCTTAAACCTCGTTGTTTCGAATATTTCTTTATGGAATTCAAGCGTTTCAGAGTTGTTGCTTAATAAGTTAAATGAAACAAATCCCTTATTTTATTGTTTAGCCCTTGTTTATTTTTTGATAATTAACAACTATTATTTGGTATTTTAAATAATCACAGTAGAACATGTACTCAACAAAGAGAAAAATCGTAGGTATTAGTTAACAAATTAAATAGAACATAAAATTCAACATCAAAAAACTATAACTTAAAATAAGAGAGCGAACAAAAGTTGAAATAAACAAAAAATAATAATAAAATATACAATGCCTAAACGTTTCTCATCTGATCAATAATGGCCTTTTTAGACAGCTTTGGGATCTTTTTACGGTTGTTAAACACGTTTGATAATACCGCTTGCTTCTGCGCTTCGTTCTTCGTGGCAAAATCTTTAAATTTTTGTCCTAATGCAACTGCTCGTTCCGCGGAATCATTGACGACTGCTAATGTGGAACACATATTCCTCGCTTCAATGAAACTTTCCTCGGTTGCCCATTCGGATGGATCCTGCCTCAATAGTGTATCTAAGGGAATACCCAGCACTTCAAAGAATATTTTAGACTTCTGGCTGACATAGTCTGACAAATCTCCACAAATTGTTTTTGTCCGGTCGGGTATAGTGTTGCGTGAAAGGTTCTTGATCATTTTTCGCTTAACGTCGTTCGGAACTTCATTGTCGAAAAATGCGAAGCATACGTTTTGTTCATTAAGATAATCCAAATGACGCAGCAGCTTTGACTCGGCGGCCGATGCTATTTCCTTGTCAATTTCTTTATACTTTTCTAGTGAATTCAACAGCATAAAGTCGTTCCTTGGGGCGATGATTGCAAAATGTGCCGAATACCAACCGTGTAAATATATTTTAATAATAAACTGGCACATTCTCTCCAAGCCCCTCTGCTCTTCTGCTTTAAGCGCGAATTGTCCTCTATACAAATAAATCTTCAAACTGTAAATTGCTCTAGCCATCCACCGGGCACGGTGCATTGCTCCTACAATAGCACATTAGATCAGTATTAAAATTTAAGTTTTCTAAAAACAAGTTATTAGCTTACCGGGAGGCTTTACTTTTGATCTTCACACCTTGGTACTCGTCAACGCCCAACAGCAAGAGTACAAGCAGCAGTAATTCTTTATAATCCGCGCGTGAATATACTATATCTAGCAGACGAGCAGCTTTCTCGTGGAAAATTATTTTTCATTATCTGAGAAAAACAGTCGGCTGCTTCATATTCACTATTATCAATACTTCTCCAGGATTTTGAAATTTTTAAACAAATTGACCTCCGGACCAGTTGATTTTTCATTCATTGCTGTTTTAAATGCAGACTCCAGAATAAGTTCGTGGATGTGGTGGCGGCATGGAAAATGGAGTAAATTGCGATTTAGTTTTTTCTCTAGAAGAACAACTGCACCATTATGAACTCCTGAGTTTGATGCACTTGTGTCATAAGCTATTGCTTTTATATCAGCTGTTATATTCCATTTTTCAAGTTCGTCAAAACACTATCCGCAATATTCTTCCCTGAACCACTTTCAATGCTTGGAATCCCAAGGAGCTGTTCATTTCCGTTACCTGAGACTGTAATGGCCAGTCGTTCTTCTGGTTTCTCGCTAGGACCCTTTAATAACTGTTTAGTATCAATGTGTACTACTAAGGCATCGCCTGAAACAAATTTTTCCTTTTGTGTGTTATGTACGGTCTTGCGGCTCTACAACGGTTTATATTAACAACTTGCTTTCAATATGTTTAACAAACATAATAATTACCACAACACGATGTCTGCGAACTGAGGAGTGACTGGTGGAGAAACGATCGGTATCAAGGCCTAGGTCATTTACACTAGCTGTCAGGAGAGCTGCTGCTGCACTATCGGACACCATAGTTCTGTCTAGAACTGACATTGTTCCATCGCTCCATGGAAATAATTTCATCTTCTTGGGACGTGGTGCCACGAATTCATCGCCCGATACATCTTCAACTTTCGCGTCATCATCTGATTCATATTTTACTGGATTTACTATAAACGTTACACGTAATACAATTAAAGGTTTGTAAACAAGATTTCACTATATTTATATATCTTACGAAAATCATTGCGTTCAGCTATCCTTTTCACAGGCCGCCTTCGGTTGTACCAACGTTTGACAAGTTCGGTTACTAATACAGAAAACATTTTTATTTTTTGTTCCCACCTTTGGCGCAATTTGTCGAAACATTTTCCCTTTCTTTTATAATTCATTTTGTATTTTCTCCAGTCTGCATAAAGTCTTTTTACTTTCTCTCCGATATGCCACGGACGCTGAGTTTGAATATTTTCGGCATTTCATTTTTCATTTTTGTGCGACGCTTGTCTTCTCTTTACGCAGATAATAAAAAAACACTTGTAGTACGCTTTTTGTTGTAGGTAGCCCGATCCTGTTGAGGTTGTTATTAACCAAACCAACGCCAGGCACTTGGACACTTTTAGAAACCTCCATTTTCCTTGAAAATGTTTAATGACAACTCGGAATCTGTTGCCAGGCATACTAAGATTTTACACTGTGTTGCTAAACATTAATTACACTATGCTGTTCTGAACTAAATGGAAATACAGATAGTGGATCTTGTGTCCTAATTCATTTTATGAATATAACATTAGGTACATTATAGCATAAGTCTCAATATTCCATATTCCATAATGGACACATTGCACATCACCAAATTGCTCAATTACATTCGGTAACAGTTTTGTCACAACTTGCACAAATTATAATGTGCCACGTAAAAATGTCCCCCCAATTAAGCAAATTGCAAAAAAATTAGTTCTATTCGCGCGAGTCAATATCCGAACATTTTGATTGTCAGCCGAGCACCCTACCGCCTGAACCAGACATACTAGGCGTTGATGTAAGATGCGGTCTTAGAACTACATTCTACCAAGGCAACAATGATTGCATTTTCTCAAGTGCAAATTAATTGATGATGATCATTGAAAAGCAATGGCAACTTGTAGAAAAAAGTTTGCCCTCGTTCGTGTCTTTGTGGTATGCCAGCCAATGGAGCAAATTAAACTATGAATCGACTAATTAATTTTAACATTTTTTCTTGGTAACTAAATGAGATTTTATACATGACTGAGCTAAAGCGAATGTGAGACTGCAACTTCCCTAGTAACTTGGCCCAAAAATAAATCTGGATGTAGATTGTATAAGCAAAAATTCAACGAAAAATATCGATTTATTGGAATCTTGATGGAGGAAATCAGTTGAAACACATACAAAATCTCCTCCAATTGTTAAACAATGTTCTAGAAAGTGGTCGAGGAAGGGCATAGCTTTAATTTAGAGGTTGTTGCAAAGCATTTCAATCATCCTACTCTGACTTATGATTTTTTCAAGAGCGAAAACATGTCAAAAACACTAAATCGATTTGAAGCACACCTAAATTTTAACCGAATGAGCTGAAATTTTCATGTGAATACCAGTTGACCGGTAGATTTAAAGAAACTTTTCGAAATTTGAACAGATCTAATGAGTATGTACCTTGTGTGGCAAGTAAAATGAATACATTGTGTCCAGGGTGTCGAGAAAGTTTCCAACCCGAAACATCCTAGGCAGAATCGAGAATCGAACTTGCCATCTCCGGATTGGCAATCCTACGCCTTTGCTCTCAAGGCTCCTGGAGACCCTGATGGGAATCCTTCAGGAATTCCGATAAGAATCCTTCCAAGATTCCGATGGAAATCCCTCCGAGATTCCGATAGGAATCCTTCCGGGAATCCAATGAAAATTTCTTGAGATTTCGATGGACATCCCTCCGGGATTCCGATTAAAAATCCTTCCGGGATTCCTATGGGAATCCTTCTGGGATTCCTATGGGAATCCTTCTGGGATTCTGATGGGAAGCCTTCCGGAATTTCTATGGGAATCCTCCTGGGATGGGAATCCTTTTGGGATTTCGATAAGAATCCTTCTGAGATTCCGACGGGAATCCTCTTGGGATTCCGATGGGAATCCTTTTAGGATTCCGATAGAAATCCTTCCGGGATTTCGATGGGAATCCTCCAGGGATTCCGATGGGAATCCTCCAGGGATTCCGATGGGAATCCTCCCGGGATTCCGATGGGAATCCTCCCGGGATTCCGATGGGAATCCTCCCGGGATTCCGATGGGAATCCTCCCGGGATTCCGATGGGAATCCTCCCGGGATTCCGATGGGAATCCTCCCGGGATTCCGATGGGAATCCTCCCGGGATTCTAATGAGAATCCTCCCGATATTCCGATGGGAATCCTCCCGGGATTCCGATGGGAATCCTCCGATGGGAAACCTTCCGGAATTCCGATTGGAATCCTTCCGGGATTAGGATGGGAATCCTTCCAGGACTCTGATAGGAATGTTTCCGGGATTCCGATGAGAATCCTCCCGGGACACCAATGGAAATGAGAATTCCGAGATTCCGATGGGAATCCTACCGGGGTTCCGATGGGAATCCTACGATGGGAAACCTTCCGGAATTCCGATGGGAATCCTTCCGGGATTAGGATGGGAATCTTTCCAGGACTCTGATAAGAATGCTTCCGGGATTTCCATGGGAATCCTCCCGGGACACCAATGGAAATGGGAATTCCGAGATTCCGATGGGAATCCTTCCGGGATTCTGATGGGGATCCTCCCGGGATTCCGATAGAGATCCTCCCAGGACTCTGAAAGGAATGCTTCCGTGATTCCCATGGAATTCTCCTGGGACACCAATGGAAATGGGAATTCCGAGATTGCGATGGAATCCTCCGGGATTCTGATGAGAATCCTCCTGATATTCCGATGGGAATCCTCCTGATATTCCGATGGGAATCCTCTCGGGATTCCTATGGGAGTCCTCCGGGATTCCGATGGGAATTCTCCTGATTCCGATGGGAATCCTCCTGATTCCGCTGGGAAT
Organism: Armigeres subalbatus; assembly: GCF_024139115.2. Classification (NCBI taxonomy): domain Eukaryota; kingdom Metazoa; phylum Arthropoda; class Insecta; order Diptera; family Culicidae; genus Armigeres; species Armigeres subalbatus. The sequence continues at coordinate 301,979,929 of NC_085140.1, read as the reverse complement.
CCTCCTGGATTCCGATGGAATCCTCCTGATTCCGATGGGAATCCTCCGGGATTCCGATGGAATCCTCCGGGATTCCGATGGGAATCCTCCGGGATTCCGATGAGAATCCTTCCGATTCCGATGGGAATCCTTCCGGGATTCCGATGGAGTCCTCCGGGATTTCGATGGGAATTCTCCCGGGATTCCGATGGAATTCTCCTGGGATTCCGATGGGAATCCTCCTGGATTCCGCTGGGAATCCTCCTGATTCCGCTGGGAATCCTCCGGGGATTCCGCTGGGAATCCTCCCGGATTCCGCTGGGAATCCTCCCGGGATTCCGCTGGGAATCCTCCGGATTCCGATGGGAATCCTCCTGATTCCGATGGAATCCTCCCGATTCCGATGAATATCCTCCAGGATTCCGATGGGAATCCTTCCGGGATTCCGATGGGAATCCTTCCGGGATTCCGATGGGAATCCTTCCGGGATTCCGATGGGAATCCTCCCGGGATTCCGATGGGAATCCTCCTGACTCCGATGGGAATCCTCCTGGATTCCGATGGGAATCCTCCAGGGATTCCGATGGAAATCCTTCCGATTCCGATGGAATCCTCCTGATTCCGAAGGGAATCCTCCAGGGATTCCGAAGGGAATCCTCCAGGGATTCCGAAGGGAATCCTCCAGGGATTCCGAAGGGAATCCTCCAGGGATTCCGAAGGGAATCCTCCAGGGATTCCGAAGGGAATCCTCCAGGGATTCCGAAGGGAATCCTCCAGGGATTCCGAAGGGAATCCTCCAGGGATTCCGAAGGGAATCCTCCAGGGATTCCGATGGGAATCCTGCAGGGATTCCGATGGGAATCCTCCTGATTCCGATGGAATCCTCCGGGATTCCTGATGGAATCCTCCCGGGATTCCGATGGGAATCCTCCGGGATTCCGATGGGAATCCTCCGATGGGAAACCTTCCGGAATTCCGATGGGAATCCTTCCGGGATTAGGATGGGAATCTTTCCAGGACTCTGATAAGAATGCTGCCGGGATTTCCAAGGAATCCTCCGGGACACCAATGGAAATGGGAATTCCAGGATTCCGATGGGAATCCTTCCGATTCTGATGGGGATCCTCCTGATTCCGATAGAGATCCTCCCAGGACTCTGAAAGGAATGCTTCCGGGATTCCCATGGGAATTCTCCTGGGACACCAATGGAAATGGGAATTCCGAGATTGCGATGGGAATCCTCCCGGGATTCTGATGAGAATCCTCCCGATATTCCGATGGGAATCCTCTCGATTCCTATGGGAGTCCTCCTGATTCCGATGGGAATTCTCCAGGGATTCCGATGGGAATCCTCCCGGGATTCCGATGGGAATCCTCCCGGGATTCCGCTGGGAATCCTCCCGGCATTCCGATAGGCATCTTCCCTGGAGTCCGATGTGCATCCTTCCGGGGTTCCGATGGGAATCCTTCCGGGATTCCGATGGAATCCTCCGGGACCTGATGGGAATCCTCCGGGATTCCGATGGGAATCCTCCTGATTCCGATGGGAATCCTCCCGGGATTCCGATGGGAATCCTCCTGGATTCCGATGGGAATCCTCCGGGATTCCGATGGGAATCCTCCTGATTCCGATGGGAATCCTCCGGGATTCCGATGGGAATCCTCCTGATTCCGATGGGAATCCTCCGGGATTCCGATGGGAATCCTCCTGGATTCCGATGGGAATCCTCCGGGATTCCGATGGGAATCCTCCGGGATTCCGATGGGAATCCTCCGGGATTCCGAGGGGAATCCTCCCGGGATTCCGAGGGGAATCCTCCCGGATTCCGTTGGGAATCCTCCCGGGATTCTGAAAAGAATCCTCCCGGGATTCTGAAAAGAATCCTCCCGGGATTCTGAAAAGAATCCTCCAGATATTCCGATGGGAATCCTCTCGGGCTTACTAAGGGCGACCTCCCGGGATTCCGACGGGAATTCTCCCGGGATTCCGATAGGGAATCCTCCCGGGATTCCGCTGGGAATCCTCCTGATTCCGATGGGAATTCTCCCGGGATTCCGATGGGAATCCTCCCGGGATTCCGATGAGAATCCTCCCGGGATTCCGATGGGAATCCTCCCGGGATTCCGATGGGAATCCTCCCGGGATTCCGATGGGAATCCTCCCGGGATTCCGATGGGAATCCTCCCGGGATTCCGATGGGAATCCTCCCGGGATTCCGATGGGAATCCTCCCGGGATTCTGATGGGAATCCTCCCGTTCCGATGGGAATCCTTCCGAGATTCCGATGTGAATCCTCCGGAGATTCCGATGGAAATCATCCCGGAATTCCGACAGAAACCATCCCTGGATTCCGATGGGAATCCTCCCAGGTCTTCCACAGCGAATCCTTCCGGGATTCCGATGTGACTCCTCCGGGGATTCCGTCGGGAATCCTCCCGGGATTCCGTGGGGAATCCTCCCGGGATTCCGATAGAATTTCTTCCGTGATTCCAATGGGAATCCTTCCTGGATTCTGATGAGAATCCTCCCGGGATTCCGATGGGAATCCTCCCGGGATTCCGATGAGAATCCTTCTGGGATTCCAATGTGAATCCTCCGGGGATTCCGATAGAGATTCTCCTAGGATTCTGATAGGAATCTTTCCGGGATTCCGATGGGAATCCTCCCGGGATTTCAAAGGAAATCCTCTCAGGATTTCGATGGGAATCTTCCTATTTTTTCGATGAGAATCGTCGTCGAATTTTGATGGGAATCGCCCCCGGATTCGGATGAAAGTCCTGCCGGGATTCCAATGAGAATTCCGATGGGACTTCTTCTTCTTCAATGGCTCTACATTCCAACTTATATTAGGCCGGCGTTTCAACTTAGTATTCTATTAGCATTTCCTCAGTTATAGATTGAAAGCTTTTCTACGCCCGCCATTGCATGAGTATGTATTTTGTGTGGCAAGTACAATGGATACACTATGCCCAGGGTGTCGAGAAAGTTTCCAACCCGAAAACATCCTAGACTGGACCGAGAATCGAACTCGCCATCTCCGGATTGGCAATCCTACGCCTTTGCTCGCAAGGCTCCTGGAGACCCCGATGGGAATCCTTGCGGAATTACGATAAGAATCCTTCCAAGATTCCGATGGAAATCCCTCCGAGATTCCGATAGGAATCCTTCCGGGAATCCAATGAAAGTCTCTTGGGATTTCGATGGACATCCCTCCGGGATTCCGATTGAAAATCCTTCCGGGATTCCTATGGGAATCCTTCTGGGATTCCTATGGGAATCCTTCTGGGATTCTGATGGGAAGCCTTCCGGAATTTCTATGGGAATCCTCCTGGGATGGGAATCCATTTGGGATTTCGATAAGAATCCTTCTGAGATTCCGACGGGAATCCTTTTGATTCCGATGGGAATCCTTCCAGGATTCCGATAGAAATCCTTCCAGGGATTCCGAAGGGAATTCTGCAGGGATTCCGATGGGAATCCTGCAGGGATTCCGATGGGAATCCTCTTGGTATTCCGAAGGGACTCCTCCATGGATTCCGAAGGGAATCCTCCAGGGATTCCGATGGAATCCTCCGGGATTCCGATGGGAATCCTCCGGGATTCCGATGGGAATCCTCCGGGATTCTAATGAGAATCCTCCGATATTCCGATGGAATCCTCCGGGATTCCGATGGGAATCCTCCGATGGGAATCCTTCCGGAATTCCGATGGGAATCCTTCCGGGATTTGGATGGGAATCTTTCCAGGACTCTGATAGGAATGCTTCCAGGATTCCGATGGGAATCCTCCCGGGACACCAATGGAAATGGGAATTCCAGGATTCCGATGGGAATCCTCCCGGGATTCCGATGGGAATCCTCCCGGGATTCCAATGGGAATCCTCCCAGGACTCTGATAGGAATGCTTCCGGGATTCCGATGGGAATCCTCCCGGGACACCAATGGAAATGTGAATTCCGAGATTCCGATGGGAATCCTCCCGGGATTCCGATGGGAATCCTCCCGATATTCGGATTGGAATCCTCTCGGGATTCCTATGGGAGTCCTCCTGATTCCGATGGGAATTCTCCCGCGATTTCGATGGGAATCCTCCGGGATTCCGATGGGAATCCTCCCGGGATTCCGCTGGGAATCCTCCGGGATTCCGATGGGAATCCTCCTGATTCCGCTGGGAATCCTCCTGGATTCCGATGGGAATCCTCCGGGATTCCGATGGGAATCCTTCCGGGATTCCGATGGGAATCCTTCCGGGATTCCGATGGGAATCCTTCCGGGATTCCGATGGGAATCCTTCCGGGATTCCGATGGGAATCCTTCCGTGACTGATGGGAATCCTCCGGGATTCCGATGGGAATCCTCCGGGATTCCGATGGAATCCTCCAGGATTCCGATGGGAATCCTCCAGGATTCCGATGGGAATCCTCCCGGGATTCCGATGGGAATCCTCCCGGGATTCTGATGAGAATCCTCCCGATATTCCGATGGGAATCCTCTCGGGATTCCTATGGGAGTCCTCCCGGGATTCCGATGGGAATTCTCCCGGGATTCCGATGGGAATCCTCCCGGGATTCCGCTGGGAATCCTCCCGGGATTCCGATGGGAATCCTCCCGGGATTCCGATGAGAATCCTTCCGGGATTCCGATGGGAATCCTTCCGATTTCGATGGGAATCCTCCGGGATTCCTGATGGAATTCTTCCGGGATTCCGGTGGAATCCTCCTGACTCCGATGGGAATCCTCCGGGATTCCGATGGGAATCCTCCGGGATTCCGATGGGAATCCTCCCGGGATTCCGATGGGAATCCTTCCGGGATTCCGATGGGAATCCTCCCGGGATTCCGCTGGGAATCCTCTCGGGATTCTGATGGGAATCCTCCCGTTCCGACGGGAATCCTTCCGAGATTCCGATGGGAATCCTCCGGAGATTCCGATGGGAATCCTCCCGGAATTCCGATAGAAATCATCCCGGAATTCCGATGTCCATCTTTCCTGGATTCCGATGGGAATCCTCCCGGGTTTTCCGATGGGAATCCTTCCGAGATTCCGATGTGAATCCTCCGGGGATTCCGTCGGGAATCCTCCCGGGATTCCGTCGGGAATCCTCCCGGGATTCCTTGGGGAATCCTCCCGGGATTCCTTGGGGAATCCTCCCGGGATTCCTTGGGGAATCCTCCCGGGATTCCGTCGGGAATCCTCCCGGGATTCCGTCGGGAATCCTCCCGGGATTCCGTCGGGAATCCTCCCGGGATTCCGATAGAAATTCTTCCGGGATTCCAATGGGAATCCTTCCTGGATTCTGATGAGAATCCTTCTGGGATTCCAACGTGAATCCTCCGGGGATTCCGATAGAGATTCTCCTAGGATTCTGATAGGAATCTTTCCGGGATTCCGATGGGAATCCTCCCGGGATTTCAAAGGAAATCCTCTCAGGATTTCGATGGGAATGTTCCTATTTTTTCGATGAGAAACTTCGTCGAATTTTGATGGGAATCGTCCCCGGATTCGGATGAAAGTCCTGCCGGGATTCCAATGAGAATTCCGATGGGACTTCTTCTTCTTAAATGGCTCTACATTCCAACTTAAATTTGGCCGGCGTTTCAACTTAGTATTCTATTAGCATTTCCTCATTTATAGATTGAAAGCTTTTCTATGCCCGCCATTGCATGAGTATGTATCTTGTGGGGCAAGTACAATGGATACACTATGCCCAGGGTGTCGAGAAAGTTTCCAACCCGAAAACATCCTAGGCAGGATCGAGAATCGAACTTGCCATCTCCGGATTGGCAATCCTACGCCTTTGCTCTCAAGGCTCCTGGAGACCCCGATGGGAATCCTTCAGGAATTCCGATAAGAATCCTTCCAAGATTCCGATGGAAATCCCTCCGAGATTCCGATAGGAATCCTTCCGGGAATCCAATGAAAATCTCTTCGGATTTCGATGGACATCCCTCCGGGACTCCGATGGAAAATCCTTCCGGGATTCCTATGGGAATCCTTCTGGGATTCTGATGGGAATCCTTCCGGAATTCCGATGGGAATCTTTCCGGGATTTCGGTGCGAATCATTCCGGGATTCCGATGGGAATCCTTTTGGGATTTCGATAAGAATCCTTCTGAGATTTCGACGGGAATACTTTTGGGATTCCGATGGGAATCCTCCCATGATTCCGATAGAAATGCTCCCGGGATTCCGATAGAAATCCTCCCAGGAATGGGAATCCTTCTAAAACTTCGATGGGAATATTGGAAATTCTTCTGGGATTCCGATTTGAAAACTTTCGGGATTCCAGTGGAAATTCTTCCGATTCCGATGGAAATCCTTTCGGGATTCCGATGGAAATCTTTCTGGGATTCCGATAAGAATCTTTCCGGTAGTCCGATGGAAATCCCTCCGATTTCTCTTCTGGGATTTCGATGGACATCCCTCCGAGTTTCCGATCGAAAATCCTTCCGAGATTCCGATTAAAAATCCTTCAGGTATGCTGATGGGAATCCTTCCGGGATTCTGATGGAAATCTTTCCGGGATTCCGATTGGAATCCTTCCGGGATTTCGATGGGATTTCTTCTGAAATTATGATGCGAATCCTTCTGGGATTCCAGTGGGAATCCTTCTGAAATTTTGATGGGAATCCTTCTGGAATTCAGATGGAAATCCTTCTGGGATTCCAATTTGAAAACTTCAGAAGGAAATTCTCCCGTGATTCCAATGGAAATTCTTTCGGGATTCTGATGGGAATCCTTTCGGGATTCCGATGAGAGTCCTTCCGATAGGAATTCTTCCGGGATTCCGAAAAAAAAAACTTGCATGATTTCTAAGGAAATTCCTGCGAGATCTCGATGGGAATCCTAGCGGAATTGATCTTTCTCGGGACTCCAATCGGAATCTTTTCGAGATTCCGATAGTAATTCTTCTGGGATTGTGTTTCTGGGGTTCTGATGGGAATCTTTTCTGGAATGGCGTCCTGCCTGCGTTCAGAAAAAAATTATTCTTGACTTATACGATTGTTCTATTCGCGGATCATGTTCTCTTTTAAATCATTTTCATATTTTTTTAAAACATTTCATGTCATAAATATGCTCAAGTCGAATCAAATACAAAACACTGCCGACTATCTGACGTTGAAGTTGATGAACCAACCAGCGGATGGCAGATTTTAATACAGTTCTGCATAAGAACCTGATAGCAAGTGTATAATAATTTGGCATATACAACTCTGAAAGATTTTTGTACAATCGTTGAATTGAAATCTTTCAATTTTGTTATATTTTAATACAGTATCTGTATGTGCTTGAACTGTCTAATCCTGGCGATAGACAGTGTTTGCAGAAGTTGAATAAATCTAGCAAGAAATCGCAATTTGATTGGAACATGAAATCGGCTACACAGAGAGTGTTCTTTACTGAATCCATAAATAACCGATATAATGATAATGATAAAGGACCAGCCACATACCCCTACGAAGCTTTGAGCTGTACTTATCTAGAATTTATTCCCTCCACTTAAGATGTAATATTTAAACAAAACCAAAATATTTAACCACATATATCTGGTGAACCAAATTTGGCCCAATATTTCATCAAATGTATCTATGAAAAAAATATTTTGCTGAGTCCAGTGCGAGATACAAAAGACGGTTTACTGTTCTGAACGAAATACGTATCTGTAAAGTTACAATCAAGTGGTAGAATTAAATAGGATAGGCAAAATTGGTCATGAATTTTACATTAGACAATTGTTTAAATAACGTTACTTACCATAGCCACAATTCTCGATTCTGTTAATATGATTATGGGACAAATTCAGTGTGTCTAGCTGTTTGCAAGTATCCAGATTTTCGATTTTCTACGCATTGAAATACAACTCGTAATTTATGGAACATAGTCAACTAAGGCTACCCTACCGAGATAAGATTATTTTGCAGATACAAACATTTAAGCTCCGTTTGGTATTCCAATCCTTTGATCTCCGATATGGCATTGCACTCTAGCCACAGGCACTTCAATCCAACATATTCCTCCAGGGATTCAATAGCGTTGTACCCTTGAAGAATCATTTCAAAGAGAATAAAACATCGCTTCAAATAAAAACGCAATAAATCGATTTTTCATTCTCACCTGAGTAGTTCAGATATAGGATGTCGTTAAGGTGCGGTGTAATGTAGAGTTTGTTCTTCTTGCACGAATCCACGATGGACTTTTTGGTCATCCTACAAAGAAAACCATTACTCAACAGTTTGAACCAGTTATGCTTTCCAATGGAGTTGGTTTACTTTTTTGGTCCAAACGTATCTTCCATACTCTCGCGAACCATTTTCGGGTGTTTTGGCACGGAAATCAACTGTTAGGGAGCAGCCACTGGGGTTTTGTGCCATTCAGAGTGAAAATAACAACCTGCTTGGTTGCCACGGAATCAGTCTGCCTCCACCAATGTTTTGTCAACATGGTCCGCATATTATGGAGTGGAGAGTGGCACGTGTTTCGATTCAACGGTTCCAGCAGCAAGGCAGAAGTGCAGTAGAAGGAACTGCAATAGACAAGAGAGCGTGAGTTTGAAATCGTCGATCACGAGAGGAAAAGCTTGAGGGTAGCTAGCAAGCTTTATTCGATTAAAGTAAAAAGCTCAAAAGAAACATAGCAAAAAGTATTTCCATTCTGCTCTATGCATACCCGCATACATATATGGCAATATTTGCGATTATTTATTAAGAATAATGTAATTCAATTCCAAATTTTCAAAACGACTGCTTTTGTAAACAAAGATTCAAGCCTCGATTTGACGGATCTGAAACATCTGAAAGCACTCCCACGCAAACCAACACCATCAACAGGTAGTAGAAGCCTTCACCTTCGCATTGATGGTGTTTGTTGGCGCGGAAGTGCTTTCAGGTTCGTCAAATCGACGTTTGAATCTTTGTTTACTAAAGCAGATAAGTCTTTTTGAAAATTTGGTATTGAATTTATAGAGTCCCCTTTTGTTTGTCTTCTATTTTCCAAAATGATTCACTCATAAAATCACTCTATGATTTGTTGAAGGACATTTATGAACGAATATTACTTTTACAATTCACAATTAGTTATCCATTATTGAGCTCCATTGAAAGAAAAATGAGCAAAATCCCTTCATATTCACTCACTTTTAACGATTTGCGATTTATCCACCTCACCCGCAAGGTTCAACACATTAAGAAAAAACAAACAACCATGCGTTCACCATAATTTTACATGCAATTGAGACATTTTACACCACCATTCGGGCGTTTTGCCATAGGTCATTTTTAAAACAATTTTCTATAGAAAGCTATGAAAACCTTATTGCTTTGAATAGGAGATCATTGTGAAATGTAGCTGGTTTTGTAAATTTTGCATCTGCACGTTGAAATGGTTCGGTATTTTTGTTTATATTGATAAAAAAACATCGAAAAAGTTTAAGGGGTGCCGTTCTCCCCTAATTGTGATAAACTCCGAACTTCAGAAGACACAAATTCAAACACAAAGGGAAAGATGGGATAATATGCCCCCGTCATAAGGAGATACCTATAATAACTTTTTACTTTTCAACGCAATTTATGCAAACTTTGTGTTATTTGGTAGTCCAAAAAGTCGGTTTTGTGATTTTTTGTGGGGTTAACTCATTGCTTCATTGACGCTAATGGTCTTAATCGACTAAAACCAAACCGTATAAAAACCTGGGTGTAATTGGAGGGGTTAATCAAGCGCTTAATTAATCTAAAAAATGTATGATAGTTTCAAATATTGCGAAACTTAAATTGCATTTTATCGTCTTGTTTAATAATATATTCAAAAAGTCTCTATGGATTCTTTGCCATGTTTTTCCAAAACTTCTTGAACGAATACTTTGAGAATTTACTTTTGACATTTTTTCGTAAATATCTTAAATAATTCTTTAGGAAATGCCTCCAAAAAATTTCAAGAATGATTCCAGAGCTTCCTACAAGAACTTATTCTAAATTATTTCAGGAATTCTTTCGGATATCATCGGAAATTTCTTTTCTTCTGATATTTCCTACAAGAATTCTTTCCACAATTGCAGGGACAAATATAAGGATTTTTTTTAGGGATTTTTGAACGAGTTCCTAACGAAATTTTCGAAAGAACTCTTGAAGGAATTTCCGACATTTTTAAATTTCTCCTAGAACTTCTTTGGACATTCCTCCACAAAAATGTTAAGGAATTTCCTCCAAAGATTTTCTCAGAATTTTTTTTATTCGGATTTTTTTTAAATCCTTTGGAAATACTTTCAGGAACTCCTTCAAAATTCGAAATTCCTGTAGGAATTATTCCGGAAATTTTGTTGCAAAGTTTTTTTTTCCGGAAATTTATTTAGGAATGATATAAAAAAGCAAATTTCGGAAGAGTTTCTAATAGAAATTTTGAAGGTATTTCCAGGAGAAATTTTCGGAATAATTTCCGAATGATCCCTAAAAGAATTTTTGGAGTGATTTTCTGAAAAATCTCGAAGGAATATTCAAAGGTCTTAAGGTGGTTATACAACAAAGCCACAAATCGGCCATCTTGGAAACCACGTGCTTTTTTCTAGTGATTTTTCAAGAGCACGAATTGAGAGAACAACAACGCCCATGGGGATCGCAACATCTGTAGATCGTTTGATTACTCATGCTAAGCAATCGACTTTAATTTCAGCATTGTACAAAAAATATTACGTTGGTTTTGAACTTTTGATAATAGGAGTAGAAAACCGTGTGGTGAATTTGAAATTCACCACATGGCTTGATTGTATAATCACCTTAAAGAATTTCTTATTAAATTTATCCGAAGGAATTCCTAAACAAAATTCGAAGTGATTCCTTGAAGTTCTAAAGAAATTTCGAAGGAATTCCAAGAATTTCTTTCTAGAGTTTCCTATGGGATTTCTTGAGGAATTACTGAAGAGTTTCTTTAAGAAATTCCTGCAATGATTGCTAAAACAATTTCTATAAGAATCTATGAAGAAATTTCTGAGATAATTCTCCTAAAAAAATTGGAAGGTTTTCTTAAAAAAAAACCCTAATCAATCCACCTAGCGGTGAAGGTGCCTTTCTCGTGCAAATAAAAAAAAGTATTTGGTGAGGTCGAAGTAAGCCTTGCGCGCGGTCGGTTGTGTTTGATTTTCTGACAGCGAATTTTTGTCTTCGATATCGTAAAGCTTTTATTTCGGCTGGTGCTACCGCAAGGATTTTTCCGGTTTTAGGTTTTGTAAACTTCCGGATAGGTATATCGCAACTTGTGCGAGTGTTCTGTGGTTTTGTGATTTATTCTAAGAAATATACGTAAAAAATGTGTATAATGTGAAAGCTTCATGGGAGCTAAAAGTCTCTCTCATTTTTTTGGAAATGGATTAGTTTTGTATGATTGTCTCATTATGGTCTTGCTATGTTTCCTACGACTATGTTTCCTATATCAAAATAAATACGCGCTGAATTGAATAATCTGGAAGTTTGCTTATGGATCCATTACGAAAATCCGGAAGAATCTTTCATCCAATCACCAAACCGGCCGCGCACAACGACATCACCATTAGGCCGAGATTCACCGAGACTGCAGCGCCGGTGTTCGAAAGCGGCGATGATGATCGTATGGACCTGCTGGGAGCTCTTTGGTTCATGTTAATGGCAGCATGGATGGACGGAAATATACTGGAATACGCGGTGAGCTTGTTTCATGCTTCCTATTTCAATTTTTCTTGCAAAAATTCCAACGGAACTTCATCATTTCTGCATCTTATGATGTTTTTAGCAATCAGTGTATTGCTTTAACATTTTTCTATGTTCGAATGATAGATGTTCAGTCGTAGGAGTTCTGCTATAGGAGAATGATCCTGTCTTTCGAATGTGATCAAGGAATGCAAATGCAAACATGTTTAGTGTAGGAATAATGTTGGAAAAATGGTAAGTAATTTATGATGAATAATAAATGCATTTCCAAATATTGATGGATTTTATTACTAAATACGCGCCAGGATCAAATAATTGATTTTCGATCCAGTAAGTATGAATGCACTTCATATATCCATATGATACGTGGTTGTAAGCACGCGGTTCTTATTGTATACGACTAACGCTTCGGAATACTTGCGTTCTTGATATGGGCTATAGGAGTCACAATAGAGCTATCACCTTCTAGCTCCCGGATCCAAGATTCTTGCAATTATATTAAATTAAAATGGTTGCACGAATATTTCATCCATAATGCCACTGCCAGACAGTGGGAGTTAGATTGTAATAACACACAACACACAAATAAAAAAAAATTATTTGGTCCATAATTTCCGAGTCCATAGTCCGATCTGGCTAACTTTCAATAGGAGACAATGGGACTGGATTCGAAATGAAATCCTTTCGAAAAGTTTATGATGGAATACCTGAGAGAATTGCTGAAAGTTTTTTTACAGGAATTTTTGAAGGAAATTTCAGAGAAGCTTCTAAAAGAATTCTTAGAAATTTTTTTAAAGAAATTTTCGAAATAAATTGACCTAATTTAGAGTAATTCGTTTAAATTCAATCATCAGTTATTTTTATAAGCTGTACAAAAAATCACTTCAACGACCTAGCACACTTAGAACTTTTTTAGGTTTAAGTTTTTTTTTCCAACTTTTCTAGAACGGCCAGTTATTTCAACTTTTCCGATCAACGAGTGAACTTGAAATGGTCTGATATAAATTTATACAAACTCTCGATCGTCAGAACCCGCACACAAAGCCTACATCTCTCGACCTTGTAATCAACAATTAAATTCATATCCCTTCTCATTTGCATCAACGGGTTTCTCTTCGCTGCTGTGGCTATTGTCCGATTTTGAAATTTTGCGAAAAACAAAATAGCGAAATGGACAAAATTAGCAGCAAGGAGTGAGGTGGTTGCAGATGCCCAGAAATCTAAATGAGATCTGCCGTGGTACTCGTTTAAAGCTTTAAATCAAAAGCTCAACGGTCTCTGCACCCACAGGTAGGTGGCGCATCGGCTGCGTGGAGGGCTATATTTTTAAACATTCGTCGCATGATATGTATAACGTTACAAAGTATAAGAATCATAAAAAACTGTATTCAAAACAATGATTCCGGCTCCTTAACGCTTTACGGCAAATGAGCCTACCAAATAAACGATAGTTACACAAATAAAAAATATGTATTTGGTCCATAATTTCCGAGTCCATAGTCCGATCTGGCTAACTTTCAATAGGAGACAATGGGACTGGATTCGAAATGAAATCCTTTCGAAAAGTTTATGATGGAATACGAGAGAATTTCTTTTTAAAGTTTTTTTTACAGGAATTTTTGAAGGAAATTCCAGAGAAGCTTCTAAAAGAATTCTTAGAAAATTTTTTAAAGAAATTTTCGAAAAAAAATCCTCAATGAATTCCTGAAGGTAATTCTAGATTCATTTGCGGAGGAATTTCCGATGGATTACTTAGAGAAATTTACGATAGAATTCCTGTTGGAATTTCGAAGGTATACCTGAAAGAATTTCTGGATGACTAACCGAATAAACTCCTAGGAGTATTTTTTACGATGAAATGTCTGGAGAATTTTCGGAACGAACTTCTTGATAAATTCATGAAATATCATCTGTATGAATACTCTAAGAAGTTTGTGGAGAAACTTCCGAACCAACTCCTGAACTAAATCCCCATTAGAATATCCGAAGAAAAATGATAACGAATCGAATGCAATCTCGATATTTTTGGTTTTTTCTTGTATGAAGTCTTAATTTAAGATTCAAAACAGGGTATTTTTTACTACTGTCCAGATTTTTGAAAACATTCCCGAGAAATTCCTGAAAGAGTTTTCGATATTATTCCTTCTTGCTCCTGAAGGACTCCTTGCAAGAGTTTCTGAAGTAATTTCCGAAGGAATTCTTGTAGAAATTTGGAAATTTATATGAAAATTCCAATAGGTTTTATTTGTAAACTCCATTGAAAATTCTTTCGGGAATTACTTCTGTACTTCTTTGTTCCTCAGCTGGCAACAAAAATGGACAAATGGGGAGATGGGTAGATGGCTGTATTCAATTCGCCAACAGGTGTCGAAGCGGCCATGGTTCAAAAAATTGAATGTGGGACGAGACTTCATTCGAACCATGTGTCGTCTAATGTCCAATCACTACTCTTTAAATGCACATCTTTTTCGAGTGGGGCTCTCAGAGTCAGAAGGCAATCTCTGTGTTTGCGGCGCAGATTATCAGGACATTGACCATGTCGTGTGGGCGTGCGAAGAGCATCGTTGCCCCAGATCTACGCTCACTGAACATCTTCGGGTCCGAAGAAAGCAGCCGAAGCCTATTAGGGAAGTGTTGGCGGGTCTTGATCTCGAATACATGTCTCTTGTCTACCAGTTTCTAAAAGTTGCTGACGTTAGACCGTAATCGTCGTCCATCAATCCCTTTTGCTGTTGTTATCCCTTAAGAATGTCTTCCTCTTGTTGACTACCGTTAAACCCCTTACGAATGTCTTCCTCTCTTTGCTGTCTCCCAAAAATATGTTTGTCTCATTACAGATGTGAATCATTGCCAAGGATTTCCACTGTTTGACCATCAGCATTATAAGAATCCTAAATTCCCTTCCTGTCCTATTGTATAATTGTATTCCCTAACCTCGACCAAACCGCGAGTCTTTGGATTCCTCAAAACTAACATTAGAGTATAAGAATCATGAAAAACTGTATTCAAAAAAATGATTCCGGCTCATAACGCTTTACGGCAAATGAGCCTACCAAATAAACGATAATTGAAAAAACTTCTTTGTTCTTAGGGAATTCCTTCCAGAATTGATTTGGAAAATCCTCATGAAATACATTTAGAGATTCTCCCAGGAATTCCTTCAATAATTCCCCCAGAAAAAAAACCCAGAAATTCTTTCGGGAACTCCTCCAGCAATAAAATTCCATCAGTAGTGCCTTTGAACATTCCTGCAGGGAATCTTTCAAAAAACATACCGAAAGGCCATTGTAAATTTCTCCAGAAATTCAATTAGTAAAAGAACATAAAATTCCTTTAGAATTTCCCGAAGGAATTTTTGAAGAGCTTTTCGAAAGAATGCCCGAAGGAAATTTCAAAATGAAATTCCGAAGGAATGTCTCAAGGGATGTTCAAAGGAAATTATGGATCTATCTCCTTAGTAATATCCGGAGGGTTTTCTGAAGAAATCCCTGGAGGAAATTCTGAATGAATTTATGGAGGAATGTCTGAAAAAATTCTTGCAGAAATTTAAGAATGTCAGAAATTCCTTCAGGATTTAATTTGACAATTCCGTTTGGAAATTCCTTTACGGATTCTTTTAGTAATTTTATTAAAAATTGCTTCGGAGATATCTTTGGAAAACTCTACGAAAAATCTGGAGAAACACCTACGGAAATTGTTATAGGAATAACTTAGGAAATTCCAGAGGGCTTTTTCAAATTCCATTGTTTTTTTTTCGAAAACTCGTTTTGTTTTTTTTTTATTCCTTTGTAAATTTGTTTGGAATTAGTACGAAAATTCCTTCAAAATACTTCTGGAAATTGTTTCAGGAAAACCTTCAGGAATTCCTTTTATGAATTCCTTTGGAAATTAGCTAAGAAATTCCTGTGATATTAGGAATTCCTGAAACTTTTCTTGTCAAGGTTCTCTCAAAGAAACTCTAGGAAGAAATTATGGAACTTTTGGAATCTATACAAAAATCCTCTTAGAAGTTTCTTCAGAACCTAATCCAGGAATTCTTTCAAAAATTCCTTAGGACGAAAGAAAAATCGAACGAGATCAGCTATAGCAACGAATGTATGAACATGGATTTCCAATACGGTTGATCAAGGCAGCGATGGATCGAGTGATGTGCGTAGTTCGAGTTTCAGGGGCATTCTCGAGACCCTTCGAAACGCGCAGAGGGTTACGGCAAGGTGATGGTCTTTCGTGCCTGCTATTCAGAATCGCTTTGGAGAGAGTAATACGAAGGGCAGGGATTGACACTACGATTTCCCAGAAGTCCATCCAGTTATTTGGATGGAGAGGATGGAGGAAGCCTTCATCAGACTGAAAATGAGAGCTAAACGAATTGGACTAGTCATCAACCCGTCGAAGACGAAGTACATACTAGGAAGAGGCTCAAGAGAGGACAATATAAACCACCCACCACGAGTTTGTGTCGGTGGTGACGACATCGAGGTGGTTGAAGAATTCGTGTACTTGGGCTCACTGGTGACCAGCAGAGAAATTCGGAGACGCATCATGGCTGGAAATCGTACGTACTTCGGACTCTGAAAAAAGATCCAATCGAATAGAGTTGAGGGTCAGATGGGGGACGGTACGTGAAGGGGGCGAATGAACCACGAGTTGCATATGTTTGGAGACGCATCCATTGTTCACACCGCGAAAATCGGAAGACTGTGGTGGGCCGGGCACGTAGTCAGAATGTCGCACAGTAATCTGGTGAAAATAGTTCTCGACAACGATCCGACGGGTACAAGAAAACGTGGTGCAAGGGGCAAGGTGGATCGATCAAGTGAAGGATCCCTCCGCAGACCGCATGGTTGGCGATGTGCAGCCATGGACCGAGCTAAATGGAAAAGACTTTTATGCACTGCACATGCCACTCCTGCCTTAGTCTGAAATAAATTAATAAATATTGTTGCATTTTAAAATATCAGTACTAATTAGTAGAATATAAGTTGCATATGTCACATCACTTTCCATGGTGTATCCCGATCTATGTTTCTGATTACCGCACCCTATTAACACAACTTCCTTCCCATGGTTATTGTGGAGATGCACGGGTACTCTCGGTCTCTAGTAGCAACAATATCTACACACTAACATTCCTTTCCTTTCTCAACTGCAAGGATGTTATCGATCATTTAGTTATCAGCCTTCGATCATTTAGTAGTTCTTCAATAACTCATTATAGAGGCTAAATTTTAAAATGTGTTGTATGGTGGACTTCTAGTTTTTTTTTTCTTCCTAACCAATGGAGGGGGAATCTGCTCAACAGACATCCTGGGTTGACCAGGAAGTGCTGGGTTAGGGGCCACCTCCAATGAGGGAGACAGGACTGCATCCCCGACCAGCTAAACCGTTTCCATTGCCGCCAAGCCCATCGTCCCTTCGGTACAACCAGAAAGTAATGCTTCAAAGGGGGGCCAGTGCATAACGCACCCTCGAGATTAGCTGCGTGTCCTTGCAGCATCGAACATCGTGACTCGCTTTTTAGAAGAACACCATGGTATCGTGCCAGCGCATTGCCGGCTTTCCAGGTGGCCTTACCACGCCCTATGTCCTCGGAAGGTGGGCAGGGTCGACTTCGCGCCTGCTTCCCTCTGTACGACTGGTATCAAGAATGATGATGCCGCGTGCACCCCAAATTGACCTTTCTGCGATAGGGCCTATTCGCCAGCACACAGAGGGACTTGCCGACACGGTGCCTACGCCTGCCCCAGCCTTAACGAGGACCCCTTTCTGTCCTCGGGCTCGGAACCCGCCAGGTTGACCGACGCCGCGAAAGCGACGATACCATGTTGTTTTTCGCGCGGTCACTTGTTCGGTAAAAGGATCGAGTTCGACCACAGGGCACCGGTATGACCCATGAAGCCTGTTACGGTTCATTTTATCTTACCTATAAGTGACAAATGTTTGAGTGGATTTGTGAATGTTTCATATCTAAATGTTCTGTGTTTGGGCCTGAAGATAGGCAATTAAAATTATAATTGAGAAATTCCCAGACACAGACTTTATATTGCTGGTGCCACATGGCACAGATTAATTAGAGGGTGCCCAAATAGGATCTGAATCCTACACCAGATAGAGCTATGTATTCAACGCCTTGGCTGTTGTAGACAAAATTAAAAACGCAATGAAAACACATTTGCGGGGATTGACTGATGGACAAAAATCTTATAAGAAAACCTCGTCACATCTTGCAATGGGTAACAGATTGGACGTTTCTCTCGGGCACAGAGAGATCGTCAGTTATTTTAATTTGTTGAGTAGTAGTAGTAAAATTCTTCTTTATTTACACATTTTTTGTTCTACAATTATTTTTGACATGTACAGTGATCGGCCGGCTTGGCCCTCCAACTTCAATTTTAATTATTATTATTATTATTACTTTTATGTTTCTACTTAATTTTTAAAATATAATGTATCATGACGGCCTTCAGGAGGCGCTAGTGTGTTTTTTAAAATTTGATAACCTAACTACTATGTACACTAATATTTACAATAAGAAATTTGATAACCTAGATTGGAACTAGCGCCCTAATTGGAGCCTGATCCGAATGCAAGCAACGGACCCTAAACTTTTCTTTACACTCACCAAAGCGTTCATGTAAGGTTTTTATTCCGGCCAGACGGTGGACCTCGGATGTTCTTGTCCTGGGAGGGGTGTTGAGGATCATCCTCAGGAATTTGTTTTGGACCCGTTGAAGTTTGAGGTGGTGGGTTTTAGCGCAGCTCTCCCAGACCGGCATACCATATTCGATCACAGGGAGGATGATTTGCTTGTAGACAGCAAGCTTATTTTTCAGGGACAATGACGACCGGCGGTTGATCAAAGGGTACAGTAGTTTCAACAAGACGTTACACTTTGTCACCGTTTTGTCAACCTGTTGCCTGAAAATAAGCTTGCTGTCGAGGGTCAAGCCAAGGTAGTCGTCCTCATTGGCCCATTTCACAGACGTGCCATCGAGTGATTAAGCCATTGATTATACAGTCCCCAGGCGGAACATGTTAAGGGATTTGGAATGGGAGAAAATGATGGCCTGGGTCTTCGTCGCGTTGATACAGATCTTCCAGCTGATTGAACTAATCTACTCTGTCAGGGCATCCAGGCCTCGTTGGAGTTTTGCCACTAGCGCTCTGATCACTCTACCGTTGTAGACGATGGAGGTGTCATCTGCGAACAGAGACAGAATGCCGCCTTCTGGAGGTTCTGGCATGTCGGTGGTGAACAGATTGAAAAGCAGGGGCCCGAGGATACTACCCTGGGGGACGCCTGCAACAATGTTGTGCGCATTGGAACTCGCTCCGCTGATTGAGACCCGGAATGTCCTTGCCGACAGGTAATTGTTGATGATTTTCACCAGGTAGCTGGGAAGATTGTAGCGTTGTAGTTTGTACACCAGGCCATCATGCCATACATTGTCAAATGCCTTCTCGACATCGAGTAAGGCCATGGCGGATGTTTTTGAGACAAACTTGTTTCGTCTGAGGACGTTGGTAACTCGAGTCAGTTGGTGTACAGTTGACCGACCGCGTCGGAAACCAAACTGTTCCTCGAGCAAGATGTTGAGATTTTCGGCAGACTCAAGTAACCGATGATGAATAGCTTTTTCGAATAGCTTGGATAACCCTGAGAGAAGGCTGATGGGTCGATAACTTTTGGGGGAGGAAGGATCCTTCCCAGGCTTCCGGATGGGGATGACTTTCGCTGACTTCCAGGACGATGGGAAGTAGCTGAGCCGGAGACACTGATTAAAGATCAGCGAGAGATGCTCAAAGAACAGAGCACTCATGTGTTTGAGCTCGAGATTCAGGATGCTGTCGAAGCCTGGGGCCTTCATGTTCTTCGACGATTTGATATAGGCCGTCAATTCGTCAGTTGAGATCTCCAACTCCTCCGAGAAGTCGTTGGGAATCAAATGGATGTTGTTAGCATGCTCGTTGACGGCTGCTTCGTGTGGACTGACGATGTTCTGCCCAAGATTGTGTGAGCTGACGAAGTGACGACCTATTTCAGCGACCTTCTCTGCAGGAGTTATCAAGCGATCCTTAGAGCCATTATTGTCTAGTGGGATCAAAGGTGGAATGGGCCGAGGCTTGGATTTTAGAATTTTGGTCATTTTCCAGAACGGCTTAGCATAATCTGGGAGAGTGCGGATCTTATTCGAGAAGTCGTTATTTTTGAGGTCCACCATTCTGGCCTTGATAATTTTGTGATTCGATTGCAGCGTGCCTTAAGCTCAGGCAGTCCAGTACGCTGAAACTGCCTGCGAGTGACATTCCGCAATCGAATCAAATCTTTGGTGAGTGTATCGATGTTTAAGGAGTTGCTTACCTGCCGAGCCGTCGGTACGTGTTGCTCTCGGGCCGCCGTGATCGCCTCCTCGATAGCGCACAGCTGGCGGTCGATACTTTCCGGCGTCTCCGGACGCACCTCGTAGTCGACGGTGTTATCGACGCACTGCTGGAAACGCTGCCAGTTCACTCGGTGGTAGTTCCGCCGTAACTGCTGGTGCCGATTGACCGAGGAGCCCAGTTCCGCCACCACAGGATAGTGATCCGAACTGAGCTCCTGGTATACAACCGGCTGCGAGACGTGGTCACTCAGGTTTGTTACGTAGAGGTCGATCGTTGCGTGGGCACCGGCCCGACTCAGCCGAGTGGGGAATCCGGGCTCAGGATCGTGTAGTGGCCTTCCTCCATGTCGTTGCTCCAGATGGTGCCGTTTCGATTGCCGCGACTGTTGCCCCAGGCTTGATGTTTGGCATTCAAGTCGCCGGCAATGATATACTGGCCTTGCCTCCGCGTCAGCTTGACGATGTCCCTCCGAAGGGCAGCCGATGATCCATCGCCGGCTTTGGCTTGCGTTGGACAGTACGCCGCGATGAGCGCGATTGTGCCGACCGAAGTGGTGATTTCGACACCGATGGCCTCGATGACACTGAGCTGGAAGCTTGGAAGCAGACGACAGTTGATGTTGTAGCGAAGAGCGATGGCCACACCACCTCCCCGGTCGGCCGGTCGAGTCGCACGATGCGGAAGTCCGGGATGTTGATGTTCACCTCCGGTTTTAGGTGCGTTTCGGTGATGAACGCCACGTCTATTTCCTTCTCCTCAAGGAAATCCTTCAGCTCGATTGTTTTGCTCTTTAGCGAGCAAGCGTTCCAGTTGACCAGGCCCACCCTAGCAGCCATTTTCAATGATGAACATGCCAAGTGTGAAGACCTGGTCGAAGCGAGTTTTGCAGCCACGCAGTCGAGTGGCGAGCTGCGCGAAGATCGGCATCAGTTGCTCCGGAGTGTACAGCGGGGCAGATTCTTCCGGTGGGACGGCTTCGTTCTCCGACTGCCGACGGAACCCAGGAGGAGGGAGCGGGGGCCATTCGCTGGTGGATGGTGCCGACGATGTTGGAGTTTGAACCGATGCAGCTGCCGCTGCCAGTCGCTTGTGCGGCTGTAGCGGTGGGAGTATTGGAATCACACGACGGGGAGCCGGGATGGCTGGAAAGTTCACCTCGTTGATTACAGGAACACGGTTCTTCTTCGGAATGGTCCTGGTGGAAGCCTTCTTCCGGATTTCCAGGAACTCGGCTCGCTTTGGGCAGCCCTTTGTGGTGGCCCGATGTTTGTCGCCACAGTTGGCGCACTTGGGATCGGCCACCTCCATTTTGTCGCATTCGTCCGTCGGATGGGGTTCGCCACACTTGTTGCAGCGCGGCTTCATGCGGCAGTTCCTGGTGCCGTGCCCGAAATTGAAGCAGTTGGTGCATTGCGTGACATCGCGGTGCACTGGCCGATATCGCTCCCAGTCAACGACGGTGTAATTTATAACGCCAACCAGCTTCAGGTCCTTCCAGGTAGTGGAGCCGTGCTCCAGATGGATCAGGTAAAGCTGGTCGCGATATTTCCTCGCCTTGTCGTGACGAGCGATCTTGTGGACGGCTACTGGCTTCAGTCCGCAACTTTCAAGCTCTGCTTGGAGCTCTTCCTCCTTCATGTCGTGAAGTCCTCGCAGCAAAGCCTTGAGCGGCTTCGTGCCGGGGTGGTCATGAGTGTAGTACTCATACTTGTGGACCTCGAGGAACTCCACGACGGATTGATGATGGTCCTTGTTTGCCGGCATCACTTTCACGCCCTCGCTGCAGAGCCGAAAAGTACATTTCAGCCCCTTAGCGATCAGCTGGCGAATTTTTGGTTGTAAATCCGGCGGATCGCCCTTCACAAACACGGGCGGGCACTTCTCTTTCCGCTCCGGTTGCACCTGCGGCAGCTGCGATGGCTGCTTCTTCCTCTTCTTGGCGGGCGGGTTGGGCGTCATCAAGCGGCAACAGCGAGAACACGTTGCTCTGCAAAAGCTGCTTGGAGGGGATACCAGCGCCTCCAAGAGCAGTGCGCTTAGGGACTTTTCCAGCGACCGAATCGGCCACTGAGTCTCCCATAACGGGTCCGGGAGAAAATAACGCCAACGCGACAAGCGAAAACGTAAACAGCGAAAGAACGAGAAAAAAACACTTCGAAAAAATGCGCGAGCAAAAAACACGTCCGTACGTGTTGCTGTCTCGAACTGGAATGATGTTGATTGTAGTGTTAATTATTTATTTTTGTATGTTCGTATGTTTACAATAAAAAGTTTTACGAACATACAAAAATTGTAAACAATAAAAAGTTTTACGAACATACAAAATAAACAATTATCACAACAATCAACCAATTAAAATAACAGCCGATCTCTCTGTTCCCCGAGAGAAACATCCAACGTGTTTTCCATTGCGAGATGTGACGAGGTTTTTAAGATTTTTGTCCATCGGTCAAATCCCACAAATGTGTTTTCATTGCGTTTTGCATTTTGTCTACAACAGCCAAGGCGTTGAATACATAGCTCTATTTTGGTGTAGGATTCAGATCCTATTTGGGCACCCCTAATTAATTTGTGCCATGTGGCACCAGCAATATAAAGTCTGTGTCTGGGAATTCCTCTATTTATAATTTTAATTGCCTATCTTCAGGCCCAAACACAGAACATTCAGATATGGAACATTCACAAATCTACTCAAACATTTGTCACTTATAGGTAAGATAAAATGAACCGTAACAAGCCGACACCGAACCCTTGGACCACCTCTTATTTGCGCCTGAACTAGCCATCCTTGAGTCCACGTGCCACCTTCTGTGTAGCTCCGAGACGATTTGGACGATAGCCGATAAAACGGCGTTCCAGCCAACTTCATCTTTACACATCCTCCGAACTAGGTTGTCCGGGGTAGTGTCCAGACCACATGTGGCAAGCAGCGATGGAAAGCGAACGAATATGATCCGATTCGCAGTTTATCCTAAACTGTACAAATCGCGATCTGTACAGTCTACGAACAACATTGAGTCCCCATCTTTCAAGATTGAGTGTTATTCCTTGGCGACTCGCACATAACAAAATATTGCAAGATTGAGTCTTGCTCTGAGAAGTGAGTTACTCTAGCCGCTCTACCTACGAACAAATCGTGACAACCATTTGCCCCTAGAGCGTGAGTGTCTTACTGTTTTTCTCGCATGACTACACGCAGGACGTCGAGCGCGCTTGCTCAACTATGTGCACTGTAGATTAAAGCCCTCAACTAATTATTTAACGTTGTGTGTAGCTTGTTCCCATTTTATTTCTTATACACTGTAAACTCGACAATACTCTTTAAAGAGTAAAAATCACCCCTTTTTTGACGATATATGGAACTGTCAAAATAATGGGTGATTATTTATTTTACATAATGAATATTTTATGCCCATTTTCAAGATCCACGCTGATACTCTTTAATGAGTGAAAAACAAAATATACTTCCACACGCACAGTTCCCCGTCGTGAATGGTAAGGCTGATTCAGGAGCTCGAGGAGCCTTCATTTAAATGGTAAGATTCATGCTAAATGCGCAGAACGTTTCCATTTAAATCTCACCTTTCATTCCAGAACAGAATACTATCAGAAGCCTCGGACTGCGGCGAATAATTGATGAAGTTCATCATGAAGGGATTCGAGGTTATGCTGCTACACTTCAGCCATTCGAGCTCATCCGACATCACAGAGAAGTCGGATTTTGCGAAGGTAATTACGATGTTCCCCAAAATCTAACCCACCTCCACTAAATAACCTATTTTGCCGCAGGCCCTGAAACATTCCAGCGGGGATATCGTATGTATTTACGAAGAATCTACTCGATAAGTGTTCCTGTCCTCGTTCCTGTCCCTGTTCCTGACGATCGGGAACACGGTCAGAGACGGTTGGCATAAATTTAGGAAGCCGTCGATTCCGGGAACGGTTTCAGGAGTAGCTGCTGTGTCTATTGTGTCCCTGCTTTGTCCACTTGTTTCCCGTCATCCGTTCGGCGGGTTGCTTAATACCATGGCATGTGATCCGGTAAAGCAGAAAGGCGAGAAAAACACAAGTTGCAGTTATTTCCCTTCATATAATCAGCGAAAATAACATGATGTGTATCTATTATTGTATGATAATTAAATAAAGATTCATTCCATACATGCCTCGCAATTCCTTCACTTTTTCGATGAATATCCCTAATTT
The DNA here is from genome assembly GCF_024139115.2 of Armigeres subalbatus. Classification (NCBI taxonomy): domain Eukaryota; kingdom Metazoa; phylum Arthropoda; class Insecta; order Diptera; family Culicidae; genus Armigeres; species Armigeres subalbatus. Next base: position 301,955,690 of record NC_085140.1, on the reverse strand, counting down.
AATTATGTTTTTTTAATTCGATTAAGAGTAAAAAACACCCATTTTCGCAAAAATATTTTTCTTGGTAATGAGTAAAAAGTACCCCTGAATTTGACGTATAGGCCTTTTACCCATTAATGAGTAAACGCTGTTTACTCTTTTAATGAGTTGAACTATTTAACTTCATAATGGGTACTTTTTTACTCATTAAAGAGTACTTTGCTGGCACAGTGTAAGCGAAATTTCATGTAGTTTCGAGAAACTTCGGTAGTTAAATACTTTTTAAAAACTTGAAAACCCCCACATTAAGGAAGAAGCAATGTCTTGCAATTTGAAGGCAAAATTCTTCCTGAGTTGCTTTCAATTTAAATGCGAACTCGGTGCGTTGGATTGGGATTTAGCATTTTTTCAGCATGGCAGCATGAAAAAGCAAAATGATGCCGAAATTGTTCTTCTGCAAATGCCATTGGTATAGGAATATATTATCCGAGGACAAATTTATATAGTCAAAGTTAACGATTATAGTACATTTTTTCGCAACATTTAGTAAGTTATAATTGAATAATGAAGATTAACATACGAAAGATCATACTCACTGGTGGAGCAAGATGTTGTCACCAAGCATGCTGTAGTTCTCAAAGACAGCGTTCTTGCGCCACGTTGTGCTCTTTTAAATAACAATAATTGACGCCGCCAATGGTCTTACTTCATTGCTAGATTAATGCAACGAAAATATAAACACAAAAAATACACTTTGCTTTTTGTTGAATTCATTTACAGACGACAAAATGATTGATATAGTTAATACATGTTTGTTATGGATAAATTTATTAATCTACAATAATATTTTTTCTGTTTCATTTGCGATGAAAAACATCCCATATTAGGTTTTATTTTTAAAATAGGATTCGAGATATTATGTAAATAGTTCCTATGCATATAATAAGTTATTCTCAGTACACTGAAAAACTATGTATATTTTAACTTCTTCTATATGGTCGGGGTTCAGCCAAAACGCACCAAGCGCCAACGAAAAATTACGTATTTTTCTGCCCAAACTTTCGTTTTGCAGATATAATTGATCGCAAATCGTATCGGACATCCCTCAATCCAATAAATGAGGATATCCTATTGCAAATGTACGCTTGAATTGATATGAATCGATTTCCGTTGTCCTTGTACGAACAAAATATCACAAGTCAGTCAAAAAGCCGTTTGGTGCGTTTTGGCTGAAACCCGACCATATATAAAAATAAATTAACATTTTCTTTGACGCAATATATAAGTCACAAAGGGATGGACCGATTTGCAATATTTCCTCACTAATCGATTCGTCTTGGGATCAACTATGTTTAAACATACTAATACTTGTTTAATTTGACGGCTGGAAGATTGTCAAAATACAACAATTTCATGAGTTCTGAAGAAAAACTGGCAGGAAAATGCATATTTTCCAAAAAATATTGATCAGTTTCAACAGCGAAGGAAGATAGAGGATAAATCTCCTGTTAGAGCTGATTAAACCTTAGAAAATTGATTTACATTGGAGTTATGCGTGAAACTGGCCAAATTAGGAACATGGACAAAACTGGTACACTTACCCAATTCATGTATCTAAAATCTAGTTATGTAATAGATCTGTGTGGCATTATTGGCACTATTTTAATACAGGTTTGTTGTATCAATAGTTTTTCATTCAAATTTCTAACATTATGGTACTATTATAATTAGTCCTTGGTTCGTGATGAACTTGTAGCTAATAAAAAATTACGAATATGAAAGAAATAGCCCTTGGAACCTGTTTTGCGATTTGTTTAACATACATTTCAATAATCTTTAGAATGACTTAACAGTTTCTGGGGTATTAACCCTCTACAACTCAAATTTTTGTTTTCGCTATGAGAGCCAGTGCATTACAAGTTACAACCTTTGCACTCCAGCAACACCGGTCAGTAGTCAATATCTAATAGTAGCTGCCTGTATACTGTTTGGCAGCTCCATCAGTTTGATTACCACAGCTGTGACCTAAACAGTGTAACAACTTCGATCTTCGTGTAGGCCGCATACGATCGCGGAAACATCACTATTTTGCTTTCTAAAATCGACTTAAACACGTTTTGGGCAATACAACTTTTTAATTCACGATTTCATTAATTTCACATTTTAATGTTTTAGAGTTTTATTTTCTGAGTTTATCATCCAATAAAAAATTTCTTGAATCTATTCTTCTTTCTTACTATACACTGGATTTTGTTTTTACACGATTTACATTTTCTCAATTTTCCACTCATCTCAAATGTTTAACGCATATTAATAATCATGTGATTTTTCTTTGATTTATTCAGGATTTTTAGGAACATGTTGCGAGCGTTTTGGTGGTAAATTAAAGCCACACGATCAAGAATCCTGTGTACTATGTACAAATATTTCACTCTTCAAAGGTATACGATATAAAACAAGGAGGAACAAAAAAATCATTATTTTTTATTTACTGTGTAGAAACTGATTCAAAACCACATGCATTTAAGTTTATATTATTAATCGACGTCAAAAACTTTTTGAAATCTGAACAACTGAAAAATTACCAAAAATAATAAAAAAAACGGCTAAATTAAGAGTGTCCGTTTTTGGCCCAATCTTACCCCCTCATCCCGAACGACGGTACATCGTCATTTGAAATGCCGCATCTGCCTCAATCCTGACAACGGAATTGGCAACTATTTGAAAAGTGTAAATAATATGAAACCTAGAGAAGAAACTTATTTTTAAAGAAAGGCTATGAAAATATAAAGCAAAATGATGCTACCAAATTGAACAAAATGAACCTACCAACAATAACATAATGTCCTTGAACAAGTGTATTCCCCTTATATGGGGAATCGACTTGTTAAATCGATTAAAAAAAATTGCAACTAATTCCAATTTTTAAGGAGGAAACCTCGTTATAACTTTTGAATGAAAACTGGGTACTGCATTTTTTGAATTTTTTGTTGCTGCATGCTGGTGTGGCGATTTGTGTACGTCACAAAACCAAAGTTGTAACAACCTCACATGCATGCCAAATTGTTTTCAGCTGCGATCCCGTATCAATATTCAGTTTTGCTTATTATTACGAAAATGTTCCTTGAACTAGCAGTATTTTTATCCCGAATTCCGGGATAAGAAAAGTATCAGGAAATGAACTCTCTGAGTTTCACCATTTTAACAACTTCATTTAGTTAATGCAACTAATAGAACAATGTTTGAATTTTCTTAATGTCAGTTCAAGCTGTTTGAAACTGTACGCATGAATCACGCGGCCGCGCACCATGAATCCCACCGAAGTGTATTTATGCCCACGTATTTTCAGCGCGCGCCGCGTGGTTCCGGTATGCGGTATTTCAGATTAAAAAGACGTTCGGAGATTTTAAACATCCTTCTATTCGCTGTAAAAAAGCATAAGAACGTGTCGTTCTGCATGTGAACGAGCAGCCGCGCAAGCGAAAACGCGTGTCCGATTCGCAGGGAAGAATCACGATCATTACAGCAATGATCGTGATTTGATTCCATTTGCTCGTAAGTTGTACATGTTCCGATCAACTTGATGTCTACAACTGCACACATTGAGAGTAACGGCTTTTTGCGTGCTCTCGCAATAAACTTTGAGTCGCATGAGTTACAAGCTGTGAGTGTAGACGACACCGATTCTCGTAAATCTTGCTCTCCTGAGATCATGGTAGCTCACTACCCGAAACGCTCCACACGAATAAGGGTGGAGAGCGCAAAAGCATCGCTTACTGACGACGATGCTTATGGATCTCACATAAGCTGTGTACATGTTCGTTGGTCGCTAGAAGCGATTTTTTGACATCACTGGTGGCAAGCATGTGGTCACGCATTGTGCGAAAACGCGGGCACACGAACAACACGTGTTCCGCCGTTTCCTCTAAACCAACGCACACCGGACACCCGGGCGAGGCCGAGTGTCCGAACCGGTGTAGGTACTGTCTGAAGCAACCATGGCCTGTAAGGACCTGGGTCAGGTGGAAAGTGATTTCCCCATGGCGCCTCTTGACCCACGTACCTATCTCCGGTATCAACCTATGTGTCCATCTACCCTTAGTGAAACTATCCCACGCACGCTGCCATTTGACCATTGAGGCCAACCTGACAGTCCTACGGATGCCTCTCGTGCGGTGCATTTCGAAGCACTCTATGTCTTCACCGATAACGATGTCAATAGGCATCATACCGGTGATGACGCAAAGTGCATCGTGCGACACGGTACGGTACGCGCTCGCAACTCTTAGGCACATAAGCCTATACGTATTTTCTAACTTCGTTCTGTAGCAGTTAATACGCAGGGCCGTGCCCCAAGCTGGCCCCCCATACCTCAGTATGGACAGAGCAACGCTAGCCAGAAGCTTGCGCTTGCTGGCATAAACCGCAGAGCTATTGGACATCATCCGGGACAATGCCACTATAGCTGTGGAGGCACGCTTGCAGGCGTAATTGACGTGGCTACCAAAGGTGAGCTTATTGCCCCCAAGAGTTTGATAGAGCGTTCAGAGGTGATCGTGCAGTTGCCTGCCTTATCACCGCTTGTTGCTCCGACTTTCGGTTATTGTTAACAACCACTTCACTCTTGTGGTGAACCAGTTCTAACTTCCTGGATCTCATCCACACCTCCACAATTGCGATCGAGTGGGCTGCAGTCAACTCCACCTCTTCGATCGATTCGCCGTAGACCTCCAGCGTAATATCGTCAGCGAAGCCGACGATAACCACGCCCACCGGGAACTTCAACCTCAAGACACCATCGTACATGACGTTCCATAACACCGGACCCAGTATGGAACCTTGCGGAACCCCTGAGATTATGTCAACGCACTTCCAACCTGCCTCCGTGTCGTATACCAGTACTCGATTCTGGAAGTAGCTTCTGAGAATCTTGTACAGGTACTCGGGAAATTCCAAGATGCAGGAGCGCATATGCAATAGCTGCCCAACTGGCACTATTGAAAGCATTCCTCACGTCGAGAGTCACTACTGCACAATAGCGAACTCCCCTCCTCTTACGCTGGATAGCTATCTCCGCGGATTTGGTAACCGACAAGATAGCGTCTACGGTCGACTTACCCTTTCGGAAGCCAAACTGGTTACTCGATAGACCATCCGCACCCTCCGTGCGTATCAACAACCTGTTGAGGATGATCTTCTCGAGCACCTTCCCCGCCGTATCAAGCAGGCATATTGGTCTATATGCCGACGGATCCCCCGGTGGTTTTCCCGCCTTTGGCAATAGGACCAAGCTCTGCCTTTTCCATGCTTCACTCCCTCGTCCAGGCATCTCTGCATGACAGATCTGAACATCTCGGGAGCCTCAGCAATGGCCGCTTTAATGGCCAGGTTCGGAATACCATCCGGTCCTGGCGCCTTACCTACACTAAGGGACTGTGCAATCCCCGCAAGTTCCGCCACAGTTACTCTTCCCTCGTCGGCCACCCTGGCTCCTGGCAGCTCCACGAAGGGAGGCCAGGGGCTTGGGTCGTGACGTGGGAAGAGCCCCGCGATGATCCTCTCCAGCATCTCTGGAGACCGCTCTGTAGGGGCATCGCCCCACGTGTCTTGGCCATTACGACCCTATAGGCGTCACCCCATGTTTTCGCGTTGGCACTTTGACACAGGCCCTCGAAGCAGGCTTTTTTGCTTGATCTAATCTCAGTCTTCAGAGCGGCTCTAGCAGCCACGAACGCCACCCGTCGATCAACACGCTCCTCTTCTGTGCGTGCTCGCTGCATCCGCCTCCTTGCCCGTAGGCAGGCGCGGCGCAGGTTCGCAATTGCTTGAGTCCACCAGTAAGCCGGTGGTCTCCCATTCCTAGGGTGGACTTTCCTAGGCATGGTGGCATCGCATGCACGCGAGAGTACTGTTACCAGCTGCTCGCCACTCAGACCGAGAGTATTGTGCTCGCGGCGGAGCGCTTCCTTAAACACCTCGTCGTCGAAGTATGATGTCTTCCACATACGAAGGCTAGGCCTCGCCCCTTCTTCCGTCCGCTGGATGCTGGTCGTATAGTCGATACTGTAGCGAACCGCCAGGTGGTCGCTGTGAGTGTAGCCATCATCTACCCTCCAGTTCGAACTACTCGTTTGGCCAGGGCTCCAGAACGTAACGTCGATAATCGACTCGGCACCGTTCCAGCTGTAGGTATTTTTGGTACCGACATTAGCCAAGTCCACATCCAACATGGCCAGTGATTCCAGCAGGATCTGCCCCCGTTGATTCGTGGATCGGCTTCCCCATTCCACGGCCCAAGTTAGCCGTCAAACAATCTAGCATTCGACCGAACTGCTTGATCGACCATCGAGGAGGCGCATAGCAGCTGCAGAAGAAGACCCCGTTGATTTTGGCAATGACGAAGCCCTCGTGTGTCGAAGACACCAACTCTTGGACTGGGTATTTCCCCGTTGTCCTTATCGCCGCCATTTTAGACCCTTCGGTGATTCAATTACCGTTCCTGGTACCCAGTAAGGATCCGCTATGATGGCGATATCCGTTCCCATTCAGCAACTGTCTGACACAGCAGTTGCTGGGCTGCATCACAGTGGTTCAAGTTTAGCTGTGTTACCTGCACTGTGATTTTGCAGCACGCTTAAACGCCGGGCACTTCGAACCCCCACGGGGTGCTTGCTGTTCGCAGCTTTGCTGGAACAAATTAAACAATTGGGAGGGTTCGTACAGCATTGTGCCTTATGTCCCTCCAATCCGCAGCGTCGACAGAGCTTGCTTCTGTCAGGGTCTTTGCAGTCCCATTGCTTGTGCCCCGGTTCCAGGCACTTGAAGCAAACTTCGGGTTGCTCGTATATGCCCACAGGGCATACCGACCATCCCACCTTGACGCTCCCTAACTTGACTACCTTGGAGGCGTCAGCTGCAGGTAGCCGAACCAATGCTACCTGTGTCCCTGCTGGACCCTTCCGTAGCCGAACGGCTGCGGTGGACGCCTCCACTTCACACTGTCGCCGCAGTGCCGTGACGAGCTCTTCGACTTCGGTGATCTCGTCCAGGTCTTTAACCCTTAGATTCTCCTCCGTCGTGAGTGCCCTCACCTTGACCGTCTCGCCTAGGACTTCCTCCGCCAACTTCTTGTAGGCGGCGCCCTTTTGCGAGACGCCCCGCTTTAGCTCGAGGATCATCTCGCCCGTCCGGGTACGTCTTATTCGACGTACGTCGGCGCCGAGTTCACCGAGCTTGACGTCACTCCTCATCGCCTTCAAGACGTCCGAGTACTTAGCCTCGTCCGTTTTGATGACTAGGGCATCGCCCCTGGAGCGATTGGCGCCTACCCTAGACTTTCTGCTACCCTCATTCGCCTGGGCCTTCTTTTCGGCCCTTGACGTCTTCGGTTTCCTCTTATTCTTGACCAGGGTCCAAGAGGCGTCCTCCCCCTCTATTTCCCTGGTCTGGTGCGGCTGAGAGCTCTCAGCCTGCCGTAACCCCTTACCACCGTCTTTCCTGGGTGGACGGACCTTTCCAGGTCCTTCCTCCCCCGGTTTTGGAGGTACATGGCCGGGGTTCGGCTTCCCAGCCCCCCTACCCTTGTTCGGGGTAGTAACCTCCGCGTTTTGCGCGGCCCCCAGGGAGCTCATCCCCTGGAGACTGTCTCCCCCGTTTTTGTGTCTGCTCCGTTGGAGCAGCCACCCCCGACGTGCCCGCGAATACTTGAGCCTCGGTCTGGGTAGACTTTGGCACCACCGTCTTCGCTGGCACGTCCTCGGTCGATTCGACCTTGCCCAAATCCGCGAATTCTTGGGGCTCAGTCTGGGTAGACCTCGACTCCATGGATTTCACGGGTTCGCACTTGGCCGTCCCGACCGCCGTTTCCAGCTTGGCGTCCAACATCGACTTTCGAAGTTTCTGCAAGCTCCTCTTGAGGTCCTTACTGATATTATGCTTCGATGACGCAAAGTCGATGATGGCGTCCAGCTGTTCCGTCGCCACCTCGAAGGCCGAAAGCCCATCGCGTTTGCGGTTCATCGCCTCCACAAGCCATGGGCCGTCAATAACCTCTACCGGCGTTTTTTAGCCGAGAGGAAGGTTAAGTGACCCACGCTGGCGCTGCGCACTGAGCTGCCGACTATTGCCTCTGGCCTCCTAGGCGGAGACCTGAACAACCCACCTCTTGCGAAGGGGTTGTCGCCTACATTACTACCACTAGTTGAAGACTGGTGGACTGGTGGACTTCTAGTGCAAAGGTTTATCTGCAACTCTGCTAACAGTTTGTAGTTTGAATTTCACTAATAACGAAGCTATAACGCTAGTAGGAGTAACTTAGACTAAATGATTGCATATTTTGTTATCATTTAGTATAAGTATAGCAACTAGCACCGTAACTCCTTTAATAGTGGAATTTGAACATCGACCTGTTAAGGAGAGTTGTAGAAAAACCTTCGCACTAAAAGTTCACCATACAATACATTTTGAAATTAGGCCTCTGGAATGAGTTATTGACAAACTACTAAATGATCTAACGCAGATTACTAAATGATCGATAACATCCTTGCTCAACTGACTGTAAGGATCTGGCAGGCGCTGGTATTGACCAACATTTTCGAGCTGTTGAAATGTGCACTTCGAGAATAGATTGGAAAACTCACCCACTCTTCATTTGGATCGAAGTGCAATTCTCGCTTAACTTTTCAAAAGGACCTAAATAACATTTTTTTCATGAATTATTTTGAATAGCGCAATCAACAGAACAACATGAAAGCTTTTGATTGCAGTACTCAAATTAATTCATGAAAAAAATGTTACTTAGGTCCTTTTGAAAAGTTAAGCGAGAATTAGTACCAGTTCTGATCAATCACGGAGTAGCAACCATTGAAATGTACAGTCAGTCAGTTGAAAGAAAATGTTGTGATTTACAGGTCCAAACACACACCGTGCTAACCAAATTGTTTGTAGCTTGTTTTTGATATCCGGAAAGGGTAGATCTGTATACAATCAGATTAGTCCATATAGCTTTCTAAAATCAAATCGGTCAGCACTTGCTGCAAGAATATAACATACAGACCCCATTCGATTTTGGCAGCACGTTCGGAACATTTATGTTGCCTAAATCGGATGTTTTTTACAATTGACACTTCTTTACGCAGATTTTGAAATCTAAACGTTTTTAGTGAAATTGGTTTTACAAGATTTTTTTTATGAATTTTGTTTACATCGGTGTTAGGGTCTAACCACCTTTTTTTTAATCGGATTTTGAAATCTAAGCTTTTTAAAAAACGGAATTTTTTACGATATTTTTCACGTTGGCTCAGGCGTCTAGCCGGTTTATGAGAATTACGCGGTTTACAAGTAGCTTAAAAAAAATTAAAAAAAATTGATGGTACTGTTGCCAAAATCGAATGTTGCCAAATTGAATGGGGTATGTATTTCACCCAACCAGCGACAGTTAGATTTTCTAACAATTCTGTATAAGAATCTACCAAAACCTGTATAAGAACTGGGCTTATATTCTTGTACAAAAAATGTCGGCTGCAAACAAATATTGTAAAAAAAAGCTTGCTAATTGTAAGGTCTCATACAATAATTGTATAAAAATCAAGAATTATCGCATATACCCAGTTCTTATACAGTTTTGGTAGGTTCTTATACAGAATTGTTAGAAAATCTAACAAAAACCGGTTGGGGGAATGTATTGCTGTAGAAAAAGAATCTTAGGTCTTCAGTAATTCTCAATAATCAAGTAATAATCAAGTATATACTTGATGGGTCAAAGCTTAATCACATGTATCTATTCCACTATTCACTTATTCCGTTGATAAGAGGCAAAATGCCAAGTCTATCGAAAGGTGGAAAGAAAGCTGAACCACTTTCCTTTGGTAACAATTCATGCCACCGCACCGGAGCCAATTTGCTAGCGGCGTTATCCGGAGTAATGGAGCCCGAAACGAGCACAGGAAATTGGCAGGATTATTCAACTGTCGCAGTCGTTCCCGTTTAACTGTTCTATTTTTCTTAACCTGAAACGAGTTCAAAAAGCTGTTGATGGCTATTTTACAACTTATTCAAGCGGTGCACTGATAATGTTATTCAAAAGCATTCTTGATTTTATCTGACAGAATAACACATTTTGTTAATTTGTTAGATCGTTCAATCAATGCTAATATGTAGTGCCATTCATTCCTTTCCGTACGGTAATTTACACTGTGATGCAAACTGACCAAGCGAAAAATACCCAACCGCACACGACAATCACGCGTTCGGTAGGGGTTCTCTGATCAAGACTATTGACGACCAACAAGTTTACAACCAGTAATTATCATTTAGTCGTCAGCTCGTCTCCAGCGCAAGCTATTTAAAGCGCACCTCAATTAATTTGCTGATAATTGATTACATGCATATGACGGCTTTCAACAGATCAAACCCAGCAAGGCATCGCTACAGTTCCTTGAAAAGTAGAGCCACGACTCTTGCTCGTCCTATTCGCTACGAGAACAATTTGCTAATCAACCAGTTGACATCGATTTCGCAGCGCTAATCAATCCTCGAACTACGTAATTTTACAAAGTTGTGAAATCGTCAGTCGTATACATCTTCATAAACTGGCTGTTGCTAGATGGGGCACGGAACTGTGATGAATCAATTTGTTTAAGAGAGACTGTATTTTGGTGTACGGCGCGGTTCGTCACAACAAAGACGCGTGGCAGATGCGCGCTATAGTGCCATTTGGGAACCAAGCGCTTGGAGTAAACATCACTGACGTCGGTTGAACGGCTCGCTGAGTTGCCGTCATCTGTTTATTTCGCATCATTACCTACGTTGAAATCAGTTACAGAAAAATGACGTTCTCGAACCCACAAGAAAAAGTATTTTATGTATTATCTTATAAATTTAGTAAGAACTCTCGTTCATGAACTCATGACTTCTATAAAAAGTGTTTAGTGTATTATCAATGCAGTACAGGTGCTCCATCGCTTCACAGATTCCCAACTACCACTTCTTATTTTATACATCTCTTCAGTCTTTATTCATTATCAGCTTCCTATTTTTCATTCATCATTTATCTCAACTCTTACTTGCCACTTTCACTTCTCTTTCGCCATTCATCGCTTTCTACGTACCATTCCTCATTTATAACTTACAATTTTCTTCTATTAGCTCAATTCTCACTTAACACAATACTCATACCTTCTAACATGTTGCTATTCTGTTATTGTTTATTTTTCATTTCTAATAATTAATTTTCAACTTTTCACTATTTTTGCTACTTTTCACCTGTCAGTTATTTTCATAATAATTAACAAACATGTGTGACAAATACCTTTTCCACACAATGACGCCCATTATGGCATAGCCAAGCATATCTGTTTGACGCATTTTTACATGCATGCTAACGGTTTATAAGAATTTTTGATTTTTTATGAAAAATGTAGTACGAAGATATTTTTCCAGATATATGTAAGGATTGTGGAATATATATTTTCAATAGGGAAAAAAATTTGAAGTAAAGCTTCAATTTCACAAGATGGGTGAAGCAATTTAAATTATTGGAATATAATTGTAGATATTGTAGCCACATCTTGTAACTTAATGAGATGTTTGCTAATTAAGTATATATGTATACATAAAGGCTATACTGCCGTTCTACGCATAATTGTCCCATGAACATAGGAAATCCCAGCAAACATGGGACAAATATGCGTATGACGGCAGTATAGGATCACTCCAAAACCGAACTTTTGATAGAAGGCTTGGAGACCCATAGTATTATATACCAATCGATCCAGCTTGCCGGATTGAGGGAATGTCTGTATGTGTGTATGTTTGTATGTATGTGTGTGTGTACTTATAAAATTGAGACAAACTCTTTTGGACTTATCCGATCCTTATCCAAGCCTTATCTGATTTGGATTTGACGCGATATGCTATTGAAAATTTGCCCAATCGGCTGTTGCTTTCCGGACTTATTAAAAAAAAACCAGATTAATCCACCTAGCGGTGATGAAGCCTTTCTCGTGCGTAAAAAAAAGTGACCATAACTTTTAATCCCCTGGTTAGAGGTGTGCGCCGCTCCGAAAATCGTCGGCGGCGGCGTTTTCGGCGTCACGCCGAAAGCCATTTCAGCCGGTGGCAGCGGTGGCGTGAATCGGCGTGACGATTTTTTTCATTGCGTTTCTGAAAATTTTTCTTTTTTTTCGTGACATTTACACCGATAGAATCTTGAATTCGCACAAAAAAAAATTCTTAGAAATTCAAGAGAAAATTCAACCAAAATATTTATTTGGAAATTATTTTCGGATTTTCCATGAAGTTTTCCCGAGAATTACTTTGAGAATTTTCGAGGGAAGCTGAAAAATTCTTCGGGATTTACATGATAAATTTTTCAGAATATACGCGGGAAGTTTTTCGGAATTTGTGTAATGTATTCTTCCAATTCTACACAGAAAATTCTTCAAAATATCCGTGGAAAATAAGCTTTCTGCAATTTTCAAGAGAAATGCTCCGGAATCTCCACAAAATTCCAATGGAACAATCTTCGGAATTTCTACTATTCGGTATTTGAACATAACATTTTTCGGAGTTTCATTGTCCATAAGAAAAGAAAATTATTAAATAGGAGGAAAGGCTAAAAAAGGAGGAAAATCCGAAGGCGGAAAATCATTTGGCAGAATTTCGCTTTAAGCCGAAAGTCATCGAGCCGAAATGAAAGTTCGGTTATGAAATCAAACACGGTTTGGCTGAACATTTCATTTGGCAAAAGCGTTTGCTCTAACAGGTCATTTGACCAAATGAGACATCTGGCCTAAAATGCCGTTCGACTGGAATGGTCGTTTGACAGAAAAGGTCATTTGCCTGAAAAAGTCATTTGGCCGAATGAGTCATACGGCCGAAATCGAAAATGTCGAAAAACGGGCGTTTTGGTCAAAAATGTCGACCCGTTTACCCAAGTGACATTTTTGGTCAAATTACTTATCTGCCAGATCAGAGGCGAGCCTGTCAACTGCTGCAAGTCTCTTGAGCAAGAACATAATAATAATAATTACCTTTCTACCAAACGACCATTTCGGCTAACGGTATTTCCGGTCAACCTATTTATCCAAAAGACTTTTTTGACCAAATGACCAATTCGGTCTATTGTGCTTTTCGGCCGTATGTGCTTTTCTTAAATTGGTATGTCCATTTCGGCTAAGCGACATTTTCGACCAGATAGGTTGCGGCCGAATGATAAATTCAAAACAACTTTTGACCATGTGACCTCCGCCTATACGTCCCTTCCTGTCGTTTGGTCGAAAGTCATTTGACACAAAGCCATTTGTTCGAATGCCACTTGACCGATAACACGTTCAGCCGGAAGTCATCTAGCCGAATTCCATTTGCCCGAAACTTTTATTAGGTCGCTATTAAAGGCTAGGCCGAAACCGACATACAGCCGAAAGGGAGATTCGGCAAAACTGGTAATTTGGCTGGGCAAATGGTCATTTCAACTAAACGCTTTTTCATCAAAATGATCAGTTCAGTCAAACGACACTTCCACGGAATATTATGTGGACTTCTATGAATTTGAATCGGCTTGAAAAATTATAGATCAGCGGCGTGACAAATTTTAAACGGCGGCGCACCGATGCAAAAATGCCGGCGACGTTATATAGACTTCCAAAATGTGGCAAAATTGGATCGTGGAAAAATCATATCAAAACTGCCATAAAATGTGGTGTAGACGAAATCAGGAGCAGATAAATTTTAAACACGCTAAAAATCGAGTCATCACTGTATCTTGTACATATTCGTTCATGGAATGATGCTATGGCAGTTTCAGTTCAAAGAATTGAAAATATTTGTTTTTAAGTTAAATTGTAAACATATAATCAATCAAAAGCCTGAATGCGTTCATTTTTGAAAGAATAAAAACCAAAAATAGGTCACTATTTAAATTACAAAATCTCCAAAATCAGAAAAAAAAATCACGGTATCTTCGAAATATTGAGAATGTAGCTAAAACTATTTTGAGAGCCTATTCCGATTACAAGCTTTATCAGGATAAAGCTATAATAAGGAGGCTCTTGATGTCAAAGTTGTTGTGTAACATGTCGTAATCTAAACAAACTATAATCGTCACCTTCCAAAAAACCAAGAATGTTCAAACGTATGTAGCAAGCATTTTTGACAAACTACATCCTATTTGAATTATTATTAGGACGTACTTTATCATTATCGGATAATAGTAAGAGTAAAAATGGATTACCTGATAACTTGCGATCAAAACCACCAACGCTCATTAGTAATGAAATTTAAAAATTTATTTGTTTAACGATAATTCAAACTACGGACAAAATTAGCTCAAATCCTATTCTCGGTTGCGTATGAAAAGCTTGTGGTATATAGAAGTGGGTTACGCTGGAAACTAACTGGAAGACTTCACAGACAAACAGACATAACACATTGAACATTTACCCATCAAATTCATCGTCGTTCAAACACTAACGACATCTGTTGATTTCAGTTAGTTGGGCAAATCACGAACCAGATGGCGGTAGTGAGCAAACGTCAAACTCGAGCAAATACGATGCGCGCGCCACAAGTGATCGATTGGCCAACTAATGATTATTTGAATTAACCAGTAAATCAGTGAACGATGGAAATTTGACGAGTGTTATGTCTGTTTGTCTGTGAAGACTTGATACTTTGAATTGCCCTGATTAAAGCAGAACTCGACATCTGCTGACTCACAAACCAATTGTGTAGCTTACTCTTATATATGTAATTAGTCCTACAAAGAGTTCCAAAATTCCATCAACCGAGCTAGCGGCTTTCGGATTTCAAGGTTTTAATTCTATCCACAGAAATCAAATTGAACATGAGGTATAAATAGCATTAATCGAATGATTTAAGATAAACGCAATTGAAAAACGCTCATTTCTATGAACATTGAAGTTACTCCGCCTCTCCTTTATGGAATATTTCTGTTCCAAAAAGGCGTGACATTTTTCCAATCTGTATATGTCGATGACATTTGACTGCAAAAGCTACGAATTCTCATACATTTTTCAAAATTCATGTAAAAAACCTGACAGCAGAATAGAACTGCTATCGACTACGCGGCTTTTTCTACCCAGATCTCTCTTTGAACGTGCTCAAAAAGTAAATTAGTTCCTCATACATAATATTCTGTCTAAAATTTTCATGATCAATTTAATAAATGCGATAAACGGGCTTCTTATAAAAAAGTTATTTTATTTTTGTAGAAAAATATATTGGTTAAAACTTCTGAACCCAGAGTCCGATCAACCCAATTTTCAATGGGAAACAATCAGACAGGATTCCCTGCCGAACACAATTTGTTGATGAAAACTGAAAAGTTGGCCTGACTTTCCACGCCTTTTTTGCGTAAAAATGTATTTTGACCATAGTTTCTGATCCCGTCTGCCCAGTTCTCAATAGAAAGCAATGGGACGGGATTCCCTGTCGAACGCTACTTTTGCGAAACAAGGATAAGTGCCTGAAAAATTGGCTAGACTTTTCCACTCGTTTTTGTCTAAAAAAGTATTTTGACCAAAACTTCTGAGCCCATAGTCCGATCCAACCAATTTTCAATAGGAAACAATGGGACAGGATTCTGCGTCGAATGCGATTTGTTGCGAGCTAATCAGATTAGGGTAAGTGCCTGAAAAGTGGGCTAGACCTTTTGCGAACTTTTGCGCACATACTCACACATACACACACATACAGACATCACCACGGTTCGTCGAGCTGAGTCAATCGGTGTATAACACTATGGTTCTTCGAGTTTCCTATAAGCTGTTGTCTTCTGGACTGCTTCGCCTTCCTAAACATGAAACAGATGAACAACGTGATGAACCATTGCAACCGAATGTTGGACCTAGTCTTCGTGAATTCGGAGATAGTATCAAACTGCTCGGTCGTTTCTGCACTAGATCCTCTTCTGGAACTAGATCCGTTTCACCCAGCCCTCGTTATGTCACTCACCTGCAACTCCCTGGTCCAACTCGAAGAGGTCGAAAGTCATAATGAATTTGACTTCCGTAGGACTAATTTTGAATCGCTGAATAACTCTATCGCACTAATGGATTGGACCTCATTATCGGATGCACCTGACGTCGACAGCGCAGTGAATTTTTCATACTAAATCAGTTGTTTTACTCTCATGTTCCTAATCCTCTGCCTCGAAGGAAGCCACCATGGTCGAATAGCCATCTGCGCAATTTGAAACGACGCAGATCCAAAGCATTGCGAAATTACACAAACTTAAGAAATCTGGAATCGAAGCGAATTTTCAACTAAGCAAGCAACAGGTACCGAATATACAATCGACTTCTGTATACTCGCTACTCCAGGAGAACTGAGGAAAATCTCAAACGCAACCCGAAGCAGTTTTGGTCGAATTCCAAAAGAAAGGAAGTCGGTTTACCTAAAACAGTGTTCTTGAATGATGAAGTAGCAGATACATGCGACGGAATCTGTAAACTATTCGGTAAACATTTTTCGGGAGTTTTCGAAAACGAATCGGTGTCTGCTGATCAAATCGCTGAAGCTTTGCTTGATGTCCCTCGTGATGTTTTTAACTTTAGCAGATGCATTTTTTCTCAAGATGATGTTCTTAATGCTCTCAACAAATTGAAATCTTCGGCGGCTCCTGGTCCTGACGGTATACCATCAATAGTGTTGAAAAAATGCGCGATGGCACTTTGTACTCCACTCACCATCATATGTAACAGGTCAATCGTTGAATCGAAATTTCCGACAAAATGGAAGGAGTCGTATATGTTTCCTGTATTCAAAAGAGAGATAAACGTAACGTGAATAACTACAGAGGTATTACTTCACTCTGTGCTGGATCTAAGTTGCTTGAAATTCTCGTTGGAGACGTCCTGTTCTATGCATCGAAGTCATACATCTCTCCGGATCAGCATGGCTTTTTTCCTGGTCGTTCGATTGATACCAACCTTGTGCAGTTTACGTCTCACTGTCTGATTAATATCGAAGAGGGTAATCAAGTGGACACAGTTTACACTGATCTGAAAGCTGCATTTGATCGAGTTGATCACATTATCCTGTTATCTAAATTCGATCGCCTTGGAGCTCCATCAAGCTTAACACGTTGGCTTGACTCGTATCTGACTGAACGTCGGTTATCTGTTAAAATTGGCGCAACACAATCGGAGTACTTTACTAACCGCTCAGGGGTACCTCAAGGTAGTAACCTTGGACCGTTACTATTTTCAATATTT
Source organism: Armigeres subalbatus (assembly GCF_024139115.2). Classification (NCBI taxonomy): domain Eukaryota; kingdom Metazoa; phylum Arthropoda; class Insecta; order Diptera; family Culicidae; genus Armigeres; species Armigeres subalbatus. The sequence continues at coordinate 301,938,477 of NC_085140.1, read as the reverse complement.
ATCAACGATGTATGCTGCTTACTTCCTGCTGGATTTCGCATTGCTTATGCAGATGATCTAAAAATGTTTATTGTCGTTCGTAAAATGGAAGATTGTATTGAGCTGCAGCACATGATTGATCTGTTTCAGAATTGGTGTCTAAGAAACCGCATGACTATAAGCGCTCAAAAACGTTCAGTTATATCGTTCAATCGGAAAAAATACCTATTGTATGGGATTACGAAATATACGGAACACAAATTGAACGGGTTACGTCTGTCTTTTCTATATTGGGCCACACTTTAAAATTGCAAAAAATCGAAAAACGTCACGAAAATATGATAGACTTTGATCGTTAATATCTCAGCCATTTCTCGATGGATTTTCAATTTTCTTGGACCACTCGATCAAGGAAGAGTCAACGCTTCATTCCCGTACACTGTACACTGAAGTCGTTTTTTACGCGGTTGCTTTTAACACGAATCGCTTTTTATGCCATTTTTTCACTCGAGTTTCGGGATTTCTGCGGTTCATTCAGACATACTTTGGAATTTACGCGGGGTTTAACTTTGTTTTAATTCACGTGGCCCATATCATCCGCATAAAAAATGACTCCAGTGTATTACAATATATATAATATTAAGTATTGAAACTTGCTAACAGTTTAGGAGTTGGTTTCGGTGAATCGGTAAATCTCATAAGTGCAGTGCAAGCTTCTTCTTCCATAGCACTACATTCACTACATTCCCTGGGGGCAGCAGGGACAGCAGGGACAGCATGGACCATGTCCAAGGGCTTGACGACCCCTCCCCAGCTGTCTGCGAGTCAGGAAGAACTGCCTAGGGCGTGGTGGGATTTAGCAGTTGGCTCTGCTAAAATCCCTCCCAAAAAACCACAAGTGCCCGTAATCAGACTCTATCAAAGCGACTGTGTGCCGCTTCAAAAGCACAAGCCCAGTGCCAATTGGCATGGGGAGTGTCCCTACTTCGGTAGGGTAGCGCGTGAGCTGCTTCGGCAGGGAGTGAGTGATCTGTTTGTGCTGAGGCAGGAGTGTCATAGCGCGTCACCGCTATTGTCACCTCGAAGCGCAGCAGAAGTCTGAGTATGGACTGCACATGCTAAGGTAGGAGTGTCGTAGCGTAGTATCGTTGATTCGTCCCTACATACCGCTATCGACACCTCGAGGCATGGCAGTGGAGTGTTAGAGCGAGTTGGGGAGTGTCCCTACTTCGGTAGGGTAGCGCGTGAGCTGCTTCGGCAGGGAGTGAGTGATCTGGTTGTGCTGAGGCAGGAGTGTCATAGCGTGTCGCCGCTATTGTCACCTCGAAGCGCAGCAGAAGTCTGAGTATGGACTGCACATGCTGAGGTAGGAGTCGAGGGACCTATCGACACCTCGAGGCATGGCAGTGGAGTGCTAGAGTTAGCACCCAAAAAAGGGTCACATGGAGCAAATGGTCTTTGGAGAAGCTGCTTCGGCGGCAGGGTAGCAGTGGGTTGTACCCACACACCTACAGTTGTGCACATGTGGTGCATGGGGAGTGTCCCTGCTTCGGCAGGGTAGCGCGTGGTCTGCTTCGGCAGTCGTGTGATTGATCTGCTCGTGCTGAGGCAGGATTGTCGTAGCGTAATATTTGTAGGCCCAGGCAGTTACCGCTACTGACACCTCGAGGCATGGCAGCGGAGCGCCCGGGAGAGCATCCAAGTAAGACTCAAATGGAGTGAATGGTGTGCGAGCACCCAAGTCAGTCTCGCATGGGACGAGTGCCTGTGTGAGCGATAATGAGCGAGTACGCTTAGTACTGCCATCCCCCCAGAAGTAGTACTGCGAGGTAGTTCCTGGGGGAAACGATGGTGGAGCCCAAGGGAGTTTAGTCGGTATTACCGGTATGGTCGAGTCCGACACTCCAGTACACTTCCGTGTGGTAGTTTGGCAACTACAATGCACGTGTACTGGGTTAGTGTGTAAATGCAGTCTCCCTTGTAAAAAAAAAAAAAAAAAAAAAAATAGCACTACATTCCAACTGGAACTTGACCTGCTTTTCAACATCCTAGATAGGATCGAGAATCGACCTCGCCATCTCCGGATTCTGCGCCTTTGTTCTCAAGGCTAACTGGGAACCTCAAGCCGGCATATAATTAATGCAACTTACAGGACTTTTAACTCTTTTCTGCTAACTTACACGCGCGTTTTCTCTGTAAAGCATGGGGGCGTTTGACGACAGCTGCTCGCTTAAGTCTATTGATGCCAAGGTACAATTGTCGAACGATTCTTACTCTCTAGTGAGTTTTTATTAATTGATAATTTGGATATGTGATTGCTTGAGAGTGTTATTCATCCTCGTTCATTTGAAAAAAAATATTTTTATCATCCTTTTTAAATGTTAGTCTAAAATTTCACTCAATCTCAGGAGAGCAGGATAAACAGCGGAAACAGATTCACCCTGGGCTTGAAACACGTTTGCTTTGGTCTCATCGAACCGAAAAGTCGAAAACCTGTACATTACATACAGCTACGTAGTTCAACGTCAGCTTTGCGTACAACCCGATTGGGCTGCATCTTTGAGTTTTTAATTGTTCGTTTAATTTCAAATTACTTTATTTATTATTTCCTATTGTTTTTCTATCTTCTAGATCTAGATTTTATAATAATCGCTTCTCAATTTAAATCTATTTCAATCTCCTTCATTCAATTATTTATTTCTATGTTTCATGTTCCTTTATACATCGAAATGGTAAGTATTACTGTGTATTTGTGTCTAACGTAAAATATGCCTATTTGAGTTGAATTAAATAAATATCACAAAGTCAAACAAAGAAATCTAAATATGAGGAAAAAGCAATGAGATCTGGAACAGATTATGTAAGGCACATGTAGACTGGCGAGAACAAAGGAAATCGGAAGCTTGTCCTTGTTATGCTACAAAACGGACAACACATTCCCAAGATCAAAAGAACACCCACAAAGTACACGTCTTTTGATAATGAAAATTCAATTATAGAATAACGCGATTCTACATAGTGTGGCACTGTTCCGTAATATCGCATATGAAAATTGAAAACTAATTACGAAATTTATGCTCTCTCATCGCTGCTGGCAAGTGAACTTTCATCGGAAAACATCAACGCGGAGGTGGGGTTTGTTTCTGCTTTTTGAAATTCAAGATGATGAAGCGATGCGATGATTTGCCCGAGACGACACTCCCCCGCTGCCATCCCTCAACGGCCAAACCGAACCGGAACACGCAAATTGTTTGTCCTCCAGCAGCAGGAGGAAGGACGTGAGCGAAGAGCACTTCAACTGCCATCGACTAATGGCGTAACAGCTGAGCAATGACGTAATTGATTTTGGCGAGAGCATCGGGCGGCCGACCTTTGGAAAACTGGAAAATGGAGACGGTGGAAAAACGTCGGTTACACAATCGAACCGAAGGGCTGGAAAATCCCACTGGAAGTCGACGATGAGATGAGAGAGCGTTTGCGGGGAAGAGACTATGTGAACGGATGAAGAACGTTGAGGTAGTAAGGTTTTCTAATTGCTACGTTTTATGGCATTTCATAGTATAAATAATTACTTGACATACACTAAACGACGCGGCAGCGAATCGCGACGAATCAACAACAATTATGAGTTCAAAATGCTCTTATAAACAGATTTTATTGATGCTGCTCATTTCCAATTTACCTTGTCTCACTTCTCATTTATAATTTCTCACTGTTTACCTTAATTTTTTTTATCCTTTTTGCACATTGCACATTTCAAACTTCCCAATTCATGCTTCATGCAAAAATGGTTACAGCAACTTGATTGTAACTTAATCTGGTCACATATGAGTTGCAGTTATCTATCTGAAACATTTGTTCTGCTAGGGTACATTCCTTATTTTTCATAACTCAATTCTCACTTTTCATTTGTTTGTCACCATTTCTTGCTTTCTATGTAAATAAAAATATTATGGTTTTGTGCAGACCGCATTGTGCTTTCGTGCTGTTCGGCTCTATTTTCTCTTCGCTCAATGAAGATTTCAATAATACCCGAAGCTATTTTAATTTCAATTTAATTGCTTCTTAGTGCTATTTGCACCTACTGATCCCGTTACGATCTTTGCTTGGGCCCGTGCATTCATTTTACGTTGGACCCGTTTACGGAAGTAAAATTCTGACAAGCCGTGGTTATCCTGCAAGGTCATCGTTCTGAAAAAAAAACTCTTAAAAGGTCACGTCTCCACGCTCAGCAATGAACATTAATAAAAACAAGAGGGAGGGGGAGTCTCTGAATTCTTCACTTCCTTCTAAGAAACATGGTTTCGAAACCGTCCTGCCTATGCGCGGAAAAAATAGAGGGAAGCTGGAGACTTCAGATATTCGTTCTTATTCTAGCATTGGAAATAATTCTTCTCTTATCGAACTGAGCAATCAGTTCGATTCGATTCATGTCGAAATTGAGCAAATCGAAACTACCCCTAGCCCAGGAAACGATTCCGCCAATTGTGGTATCTCTTGCCGAGTTTTCTGGTTTTAGGAATGAGATTTTGAGTAACCTTCAGGGGATCAAAGTTTCATTTCAGATTGCCAGGAAGGGTGACTACCGCGTTTTGCCGGGATCCTTTGACTATCGCAAACGTCTTCTTCACTATTTAACTGAGTAGCGGCATAAGTTTCGTTTCTGAAAATTTACCGACGATGAATGATTTTCATACCCATTCTTCAACGGAAAATAACGGTCGTTCTGACGATTCAGGTAGCATGTCTGCTTCCGATTTTGATTTTTTAACTGAACAATCACGCGAATGATGCAATGTTCAAAGCAAATACCAAAACTGAAGCTGTTCAGGGTGGTATCAAATTTACTCAAAGAATTGTTATTGGACTTCGTTTAAATGGATCCAAATAATGTTTTGAAAGTTTTAAATTGGAATGCCCGCTCTTTAAAGAGTAAGGGAGATGAATTATTCAACTTCCTATCAGTTCATAATGTTCACATTGCCATTATTCATTTTTTTCATTTTCATTGTCATGATGTACAAGGGGTCATTGAGCATGAATGGGCCAAGTCACAAGCACCATCAACACGCACGCGAGGGTCTATGCTACGCTACCTGTTAATAGTGCTGGTCCGCGTGGGAGCGCCACCAAACTCCCCAAATCGACGCTCGAGTCCCCGCCAACAAAAGCAAGTCTCTCCGAAAAGTTGGTACTGAATTCATCTTTCCGAGCAAAGTCTGAAAACATAACGAGAGCATATAGAGAACACATTTTGAATTCGACATCAAATTAAAATCATAATTTGTTTTCAAATATGAATCAGCATGATTAATAACATATTTTGATCTCATTTTGCTGTAGATTTCTAAATTGTATGATCTGACATCAAACTGTGTACTTATTTTGTTATTGGAACCAATATCAAATTTAGTTTTCGATTTGCTCTAATCGATAGCAGTGCTCTGTGCTCTGGGGTCATATTGACCCCAAATTGAAATTGTTATAACTTTTTGGTTGTTTGATCAATTCCGGATTTTTTAAGCTGTTTCGAAAGATAATTTAATCATCTTTCAGAACGTTACCTAAGATCGGCAATAAGTTGGTACATCGCGGGGAGGGGTTTTCGTAAAAAAGAGTACGAAAACAGTGATTTTTATGCTTATTTTGCTTATATCTGAAAATCCTACCCATTTTGAACTGCACCTTTTCAAAAAGGTTATGCAGGAAGGCGTGTGCTTTGATATGAGGCATTGATTAGTTTAGAATTTGGCCGCTAGGTGGTGGTATGTATGAACCCATTATTCCCCGAGTAGACGAAAATAGCTCAATAATATAAAATGTTGATAAGATAGCAAAATGAGATATGGACATGATTGATATAAGAGATAAAAGATCAGGCGATAATATCAAAATTTTGCACTAAAATATCATCAGAAGAACAAAAGTAGGCAAATAAGATTAGATTAGGTACCTAGCGTAGTATAAATAGTGTAAGTTGCGATTGTTTTCTTCAAGTCGAGTCAAGTACAAGACACTGAAGACGACCACACAGTTGTGGTCGAAATACGTATCTGCAAAGATAACGAAAATTAACTAGTGGAATTAAATGGGCAGTACTTAATTCGTCTTAGACGGTTTAATTCATTCCACTAAAAGAGCTTAATATATTTTTCTGATCATCAGAAGATCAAGTTAGGGTCTGTTCACAAATTACGTAACGCTTTTGGGGGGAAGGGGGAGGTCCAATTTGCGTTATACTTTGTTACACCAAAAAGTGGGGGAGAGGTTGGGTACTACCAAATGTTACGCATAACGCGAATAGATATTTATTTTGAGTGCTTTTTTAATCACTGATTGAAGTAGGTATTATTGCTGACATGTTTTAAGGACATAGATGGAAGAGTACCACGATGGCAGGCAAGATGGCACCGGACCATCCACGGGTCAACCCCACACCTCCCGAACCCTTCTCCCACCAGCATTCGAATGCTTCGAATAGTATCGAACAAAAGTTGAATATTCAAATTACTAACCTGTTCACAGCATATTTATTCACTTCCCGTGATAATGAACATGTTTATCCAAAGAGTCCTATGTATTTCGGCTCGAATAATATCATAAATTAGCAGTTTCGTGCCAATTTATTAGCCGTTCGCGATTTGGTGGGTTTATCACTGCACTTCACTTCTTCTCAAAGGGCACTGAAAATATCAAGTTTTTACTCACTTCTCCGCACATGAACACCCCGAAATGTTGATGGAATGCAAATTAAACATCACTTTTCGAAATCAGTCACTTGTTTAAACCGAAAACTTAATATAAACTGCTATTTTTGCCCGAAAAAAACGATTAAAAACTGATCGCGGAGCGAATGTAAACACCGCGGTGCACCGGCACCGGCAGCAGCAAACTAATAAGTAGGGTGGTTCAAAAAATAATGTTGCTCCGCCACGCTCAGTCGATTATGATTTATAAATTGGGTGTCATCCAATGGTTTGGGCTGGTTTGAATAGAAGCTTACCGTGCACAAGTCGTTTCAGGTTTGTATGAAAGTTGATATGCCGAGGTTGAATTTAACATTATTCTGATTCTGGCACTCCGTCATTGGGCGCTAGCGAGGGGGGAGACCATATGACTGGATGAAATATTCAAGAGCTTCAACTCCATAGACAAACCATATTAAATGGTCGTTCCAATAGTTGGGAGTCGATTTTAATCGAGGTAGCGAATTTATCGCATGATAATTAGGCATCTCAGAAGGCACCAGTGAAACGTGCAATTCAACAAAATCCCAAAATTTGTCTGTGATATCTATCGCACCAGGGGCAGATACTTCTAGTCTAGTCTAGTCTACACTATCGCACCGGGGGCAGATGCTTCATACAAAAAGTATGACATAAGGGTGAGTGGGGTATAAAATGCTATATTTGCGTTACGTAATCAATGGATCTTTCCTGCGGTGCGATTTTCGTTCAGTGAAGTCTCTGGAATATTGCTTTCAGCTATGTGGGTTCTCTTTTCGCCAGCGTTTGGAGGGGAGGCGCCGTAGCCAGTGTAATAAAAGTTTTAGTTTGCCATACTAGTTTTCATACAAACTTGAACTTGCGCTCAACCAGTTTTTGTTCAAATCGGTTTTTGGGAACACTCGGAGCATGGGACGGAATCGAGTGAGCGTGGTGGTGCTTGGTCGTTTTTTGAACCACCCTACTAATATTCTTTGTTTTTTATAAATACGACACCAATACTACTACAGTATTTGACAGTTTTTATTGTACCAATACTTTCAAAGCTTTGTTTTGGTACTCAACCCACCTTCACCTTAATCAAGACGATGAATACGCAACCCATCCTGTTCACTATCATACTAGCCATAATTGTCTCATTCTAATTTTTGTAGTTTTTTAGTTTATATCTCAAAGCCGGCTATTTCGGTGTTCTTTTTTTAATTCCAAACCAAGCCAAAATTCTTAAACAGTTCAATTTAAAAAATGATATGTCTATCGTTATCGCTTAAGCCATTAGCAAAAACAAGCACATAGGGACACTGATATGCGTAAAAACACCAAGAGAATATTGTATTTCTCGAGAGAACAGCTCCGCTAAACTATTTGAAAGGCCATGGTCACAAATTCTGTTTTCGTTTCTATTAGCTCCGTCTTTAATATCCTTGATTTTTGATCATGTGCCATTCCTATTCTAACAATGTTCAAAAAATACTAAAACCCACACAGAAGGAAAAGAATCTGCCTTTACCATTTTCATAGTTATGCGTTATATGGGGGAGGGAGGGGGTACCAAAAATGTTACTTTTTGTTACAAAGGGGAGAGAGGGGGTCAAAAACTCGGGAGTTCAGTGCGTGATCTCTCATGTTTCGGACAGCAGAACGATCGCGCGGTCGGCCGAATTATTGTGTTCTGCATTGCGCGGCCGGTAATAAAAATAATCAGTTCAGTGCGTGATCTCTCATGTTTCGGACAGCAGAACGATCGCGCGGTCGGCCGAATTATTGTGTTCTGCATTGCGCGGCCGGTAATAAAAATAATCAGTTCAGTGCGTGGTCTCTCTTGTTTCGAAGCGGGCTTGGTAGTCATATGGCTACTGCTTCTGCCTCATACGCAGGAGGTCGTGAATTCAATCCCAGGTCCGTTCCATTCTCCTACTTTGTATCTTTCTCTTTATTTCTCATGTTCTAGCAATCGCTAGAACTGGAAATGGACTTCCATACCGTTTCCATTACTATTCCTATACCTTCAATTTGAGTATTCTAACAGTAATCTGCTAGAATTGGAAATGAACTTATAGAGCTCGTTTCCTACATCCAATTAGAAATTCCATCAGTTACCTTCTCCTATCTATCACATTGGCAGCTCGTTAACCAAGACGGACCTCTCTGCCTCTCCAACCTAACCCAGAAATTCCAACAAATTCCGCATAAACTCGTGGCAAGTGCAGAGGTATATTCGGCTTGCAGTGGGCGAGTGATTGCATCATCATTTCCTCCCCCTTCCCTACATTGACTTGCATTCTGACGTGGCAGGCGCCAGTATGACCTAACAAATGAGATCACCAGTACTTGTACATTGAAGATGTGTGCTAGACCCAAGCAAACATCTGTTGGTTCCCTGTGCAAGAACAGCTGATCTGGTCATAATGGAGTAGCAACTACGAGCAGTCAATCAAGCTCAAGCTCAAGCTCAAGCTCAAAGGGGAGAGAGGGGGTCAAAAACTCGGATTTTTGCGTTACGTAATTTGTGAACAGACCCTTATGCTATTTGTAATAAGTGATCAATATCATGTGCCATTAGTGCCAAATATGGCTCTAGCTTGAGATCCTTTGTATCTACACTCAAGTTGTGTATTCGGCAAAGTTGTTCAGGTTGTCCAGGACTACAAAGCGTTGCTCAGTATAATGAGTACTTCTTCCATAAGGCGGCGCTAGTGAGCAGTTATATTTGAGTATATTGTTCCATGTAAGATCTGATATATTTTGAGGCGTAGTATTTTTGACAAACATGAATGTTGCGGAAGGGGATTGCAAAGGTTTTATTTTTATTCGACTTTCTCTAGTGATGCAAATGTTAGAATGCGTTCACAGTATATGTTCTCGGCCATCCAAAAAATCCCTGGAGTTAAAACCTTTGAGTCTGCACACGTAACCAAAGGTCGGCCATTCTGTTTCAAATTTGGTACATGGTCTTAGTGATACCAAGATTAAAATGCGTCCACAATATATGTCCTTGGCCATCCAAGAATTTCCTGGAGTTAAGGCCTTTGGGTCTACACGCGTAACCAAAGGTCAGCCAGTCCGTTTCAAATATTCTTGGCCGTCCAAGAATTCCCTGGAGTTAAGGCCTTTGAGTCTACAAGCTTAACCAGAGATCAGCAAGCCTGTTTCATGGCAGATGGTCTTAGTGATACCAATATTTAAATGCGTTCACAGTATATGTTCTCGGCCATCCAAGAAATCCCTGGAGTTACGGCCTTTGGGTCTACACGCGTAACCATACGTCAGCCAGTCCGTTTCAAATGTGGTACATACTCTTAGTAATACTTACTTGATACTTGATGGGCTATAGCTCTACGAAACAACGTGACCAGCCCACCGTAGTCTGCCGTGTTGTATAAGCTTAATAATATCCAGCCCTTTATACACCTGGTACAACTCGTGGTTCATGCGACGCTGCCAGATACCATTCTTCTGTTTACCGCCGAGTATTGTCCGCAGCACTTTACGCTCAAACACTACACTGTCTCATGGCCGTATAAAGCCACCAGAAGAATCAGAGTAGTATACAACGCGAGTTTTGTTTTCGTTTGCAGACTACGGGACTTAAGCTGGTTACGAAGTCCGTAATAAACCCTATTTGCAGCTGCAATACGCTTTTTTACCTCGCGGGTAACATCATTACCGCACGTCACTAATGTTTCAAGATACACAAATTCTTCTACCACTTCAAACTTTTCACCATCCAGCACCATTTCGCTACCACCACCACTAATGAACCCACGTTGATTGCCAGCGACCATATACTTCGTTTTGCTGGTATTGATCGTGAGTCCAATCCTCGCTGTCTCCCTCTTAAAAGGCGCAAAAGCCTCTTCCACGGCACGGCGATCAATTCCGATAATATCGATATCGTCCGCAAATCCCAGGAGCATATGCGATTTTGTGATAATGGTACCGCTTCATTGCACACCAGCTCTCCTAATCGCTCCCTCGAGCGCTATATTGAACAGTAGATTCGAGAGTGCATTACCCTGCTTTAATCCATCTAAGGTAACAAATGACGTCGATATTTCATCCGCAACCCTTACACTTGATTTCGATCCGTCCAACGTTATACGAATCAGCCGTATCAGTTTCGCCGGAAAACCATGTTCAAGCATAATTCGCCATAATTCATTCCGTTTCACTGAATCGTACACCGCCTTGAAATCAATAAACAGATGATGTGTCTGCAAGTTGTACTCCCGGAATTTATCAATAATTTGACTCAGGGTAAACATTTGATACGTCCTTGATCGGTCCTCACGAAAACCTGCTTGGTATTCACCGACGAAGGACTCTTCAAGCCTTCAAGACGTAATATGGTGCAGAACTATTTTTTCCTGCGCCTCACTAATAACTTGTTCTTCGTACTCTTTTTTCTTCCTGCGGTGGGTTCGTTTTTCGGCTGCTCTTGCTTCCTTGTACCGATCTCTATTCGATCGGGTACCCGGCACCAACATCCGGCTTCTGGCAACGTTCTTCTCGTCTGTCACTCTTTGACACTCCACATCGAACCAACCCGTCCTGGGTCACCTCTAAGCAGTGGCTACCACTTCTCGTGCTGTTGTGCTCACCGCTCCATGGATCGACTCCCATAGATCGTTGATGTTGTCGCTAACGTTGATTGCACTTATACGTTCGTCGAGCTTCTGGTGGTACTCAGCCGATACTCCTTCCGCCGACAATCGCTGGATATTGTAACGCATCGTTCGCTGCGATCTTTCGTTCGATACAGTTGACAACCGTGATTGAATTTTACTGACAACGAGGTAGTGATCAGAGTCAATGTTCGGACCGCCCCGACCAGAGTCTCTACCGACCTGAGCGTTAGCGTCTCCGATAACAATTTTCACATCATGCTTTGGGCACTCTCCATAGGCTTTATCAAGACATTCATAAAACGTGTCCTTCACGTCGTCGGATTTATCGTTTGTCGGTGCGTAAACGTTGATTATGCTGTAAATGAAGAATTTGCCCCGTATCCTCAACACACAGATTTGTTCGCTAATGGGTTTCCACCGCATCACTCGCTTCATCTGCTTGCCCATCACTACGAAACCAACTCCATGCTCTGCTTTTTCACTCTTAGAAATACCAAGATTAAAATGCGTCCACAATATATGTTCTTGTCCATCCAATAATTCCCTGGACTTAAGGCCTTTGGGTCTACACGCATAACCAAAGGTCAGCCAGTCAGTTTCAAACATGGTTCATGCTCCTAGTGATAAAATGAATAAAATGCGTTCACAGTATATATTTTTGATCATTCAAGAATTCCTTGGAGTTAAGGCCTTTGGCTCTACACACGCAACCTAATATCAGCCAGTCTGTTTCAAATATGCTACATGCTTTTAGTTGTGAAAAGAATGAAATGCGTTCACGGTATATGATCTTGGCCATTCAAGAATTCCCTGGAGTTAAGGCCTTTGAATCTATAAGTGCAACCAAATATGGTAGATACTCTTAGTGATACCTAGATTGCAATGCGTTCACAGTATATGTTCTATACCATCCAAGAAACTCTCGGAATGTTTTTCGCGTGTAGACTCAAAGCCCTTGACCTAACCCTTTCAACACGATTTTTTTTACATGGATTTAACGTACAGAACTGGGTTTTTCTGCTAGGCCCAGAAAAAAATCAAGTATAGAAAGAACTAAAAAGGTGATGAAATAGTTTTTCGGATGTCATAGGCCATTTAAACTGTTCTGGAGTACATATTCTCGAAAATATCTCCAGAAACAAAATTTTCAAGGCTGAGAAAATGTCCAAAAATATATATGTGATCATAAGACATGAAATTATCGAGTTTTGAATTATTGTAACATATTTCAGGGTCTCGAGAAACGGCTTAGAACATACGATCTACCCAATCAACCAAGCCCTTAACGAAGTATTAGTGCAACGCTAGACATCCCAGCACGTCAATTGAGCCGATAGATATTCACTCATTATGGTTACTAGCCACTACAGACCTTTTCGTCCAGTCTAGAAACATGTATACGATCATCGCTAAACATTTCAGCAGGTCCGTTGAGCTGATAGGATTTTACTCAACACTTTTACAAGCTACTACAGACCTTCATAATTTTTCAAATCAAACTGGGGTTTAGAACGTGCGATCCCGAACCCGATCAACCAAGTCCTGAACGATGTATCCGTTCAGAGCTAAACATCACAGCAGGTTTATTGAGCCGATAAGATTTCATTCATTATTTTCACAAGCTACAATAGGCACTCCATGTTCTACGACTCGATATCGACTCGTGGAAACAAATGAGGCCATACTTAAAATATTTTCTCTGTTACTATGATGTTTCTTTCGATCAATTTTCCAAGGATCTTCTATTCCACATCTCGATGTATACTAAAGTCAATGGTCCGAATGTAACAATTTCCCGAATGTAACATTTCCCCGAAAAAAGTATTCTTGCAAACACATCTTCGAAATCGACTGTATGCGTCCGAAAAGAGCAACGTTCAAAGATAGGTTCAAGAGTGTCTTATTGGACATTATCATTCCTTTGGTAGTATTAGATGGTCTTGATCTTCCAAGCTCTCCAAGTGATTTCCGAGGAAGCTTTTGTTCTAAAATTGTCAAACAAGGGCTGTATTTTTTTAGTAGAATCGCAAGCGGCAATTCCAATTTCTATCTATGATATCAAGCTTATGTCCTGTATATACCTTCCTAAAAAGTATAAGGCAATGGTGGATGTCAATCCTCCTCTCCATTTAATTCCACCAATTAATTTTCGACATCTTTGCAGATACGTAATTCGACCACAACTGTGTGGTCGTCTTCATTGTCTCGTACTTGACTCGACTTGATTATTCTTGCCCGAAATGAGATAATGGGGTATGTGATCCATTCTGTAAAAGAAGACATTTTCACGAAGTAAGTCCCGACAAGTTTCATGTGGCCCATATCAGTAACTCTATGGGCATAACAACTCAGCAGGCTGTAACAGATGTATATTCTGGGAATACTGAGAGTCATTTCATGTTAAAATAAAACTTTTATTCTTTGTGAATGCTTTTTTCTGTTTTTTACAAACAAAAAAGAATTGCCTTCTAACTCACCGGATTTAAATTGAATTTATCATTTGGTTTGGTCCATCTTGAAAACAACAGCCAGAAAAACACCGAAAACATTACCGAGACATTTGAAATCATGTCACAATCGTCTAAAATATCTGAAAAGTATCTGTATAGAAACGTGTGGCCATCGTGATTTTTTTTTGTGCTACACGCTAAAAATGAACTACTCAAAATTGAGTCGAATCCGACTAATTTTCATTAACAACGCGACCACGCAAAATTTGAGTAAAAGATACTACTTCAATAAAATGATGATTTCGCGAAAGTTAAGCTTGGCCTTCCATCAATTTTTAATACGACAGATGCGAATCAAGTTTATCTATCTATCTAAGTGCATTTTACGACAAACAGACTCCTAGTTTAAGTGCAATCATCATTTTATTGAAGTAGTATCTTTTACTCAAATTTTGAGTTGTCCCGTTTTTAATGAAATTGAGTCGGATTCGACTCAATTTTGAGTAGTTCATTTTTAGCGTGTATGTAACGACCGGTAGTCGGGACTTCCGAACCGAACTTTCTTCCGAAGTTTTATCTGTCAAACTAATTGATGCGTTGTTTAGCGCACTACTTCGAAGTTTGGTAAGTTGCCTGTATCTGGAGAAAAGCAAACTTTGGGCCCCTATTGACAAAAACCGGAAGAGCACTGTCGAGCTTGCGAATTTGAACCCGGCCACCATCGAGTATATGGAACTCGTAGAAGCATTGCGATCCTAGTTCCAAATCTATCCGTTCGGACACGTATAATTCAGGATCTGCCAGTTGCATTTTCCAATGGAAGAGTAGGGGGGAAGGGGATGCTTTTGGTGTCTCTTCCCCTACTCACGGTGGCTCAAGATTATTGAGAGGATGACATGACGTTTAACATTTTGTTTTAATTGTTTTGGACGCAACAATGCGTCGATATAGAAGCAATGATGCGCTTTCAAACCGCCATCCGTTGGAGCGCTTTTGTCGCGTTCGCCTGTTTTTAGCAAGAGTGGACTATATTGTTAATATATAATATTTGCTATAACTTTATGTTCTTAAGCACGGAGGTCAATTTGTTACATCCTTGCATGAAAATTCACAGATTTTGCTCGAACTGTGTGGGATTGGCAATCCGGCATTTAATTCCACCAATCAATCCTCGACATCTTTGCAGATACGTATTTCGACCACAACTGTGTGGTCGTCTTCAGTGTCTCGTACTTGACTCGACTTGATTATTCTTGCCCGAAATGAGATAATGGGGTATGTAATCCATTCTGTAAAAGAAGACATTTTCACGAAGTAAGTCCGACAAGTTTCATGTGGCCCATATCAGTAGCTCTATGGGCATAAAAACTCAGCAGGCTGTAACAGATGTATATTCTGAGAATGCTGAGAGTCATTTCATGTTAATAAAAAACTTTTATTCTTTGTGAATGCTTTTTTCTATTTTTTTTTTTTCAAACAAGAATGAATTGCCTTCTAACTCACCGGGTTTAAATTGAATTTATCATTTGGTTTGGTCCATCTTGAAAACAATAGCCAGAAAAACAATATTACCGAGACATTTGAAATTATGTCACAATCGTCTGAAATATCTGAAAAGTATCTGTATAGAAACGTGGGCCATCGTGATTTTTTTTTGTGCTACACGCTAAAAATGAACTACTCAAATTGAGTCGAATCGACTAATTTTCATTAAAAACAGGACAACTCAAAATTTGAGTAAAAGATACTACTTCAATAAAATGATGATTTCGCGAAAGTTAAGCTTGGCCTTCCATCAATTTTAACACGACAGATGCGAATCAAGTTTATCTATCTATCTAAGTGCATTTTACGACAAACAGACTCCTAGTTTAAGTGCAATCATCATTTTATTGAAGTAGTATCTTTTACTCAAATTTTGAGTTGTCCCGTTTTTAATGAAAATGAGTCGGATTCGACTCAATTTTGAGTAGTTCATTTTTAGCGTGTATGTAACGACCGGTAGTCGGGACTTCCGAACCGAACTTTCTTCCGAAGTTTTATCTGTCAAACTAATTGATGCGTTGTTTAGCGCACTACTTCCGAAGTTTGGTAAGTTGCCTGTATCTGGAGAAAAAGCAAACTTTGGGCCCCTATTGACAAAAACCGGAAGAGCACTGTCGAGCTTGCGAATTTGAACCCGGCCACCATCGAGTATATGGAACTCATAGAAGCATTGCGATCCTAGTTCTAAATCTATACGTTAGGACACGTATAATTCGGGATCTGCCAGTTGCATTTTCCAATGGAAGAGTAGGGGGGGGGGGGGGTTCTTTTGGTGTCTCTTCCCCTACTCATGGTGGCTCAAGATTATTGAGAGGATGACATGACGTTTAACATTTTGTTTTAATTGTTTTGGACGCAACAATGCGTCGATATAGAAGCAATGATGCGCTTTCAAACCGCCATCCGTTGGAGCGCTTTTGTCGCGTTCGCCTGTTTTCAGCAAGAGTGGACTATATTGTTAATATATAATATTTGCTATAACTTTATGTTCTTAAGCACGAAGGTCAATCACATCCTTGCATGAAAATTCACAGATTTTACTCGAACTGTGTGGGATTGGCAATCCGAAGCTGGTGAGTTCGATTTATCAGTTCGGTCTAGGATGTTTTCGGGTGGAAAAATTATTGATTCCCTGGGTTAATAACTGAGGAAATGCTAATAGAGGAAGAAGAAGATAAAAAAAAGTTCATTCCGCATCATTCAAAATTAAGAAAGTCTTCAGCCCCTATCCTCTTAACGCTACCTACGTCCATGAGAAAGAAAACTCATTGGCTGTGCATCGTAGACGGCCTGAATCCAGTTTCAGTGGCTTCACTTGCATAGAGAAGTCGGTTCTATGTGGTCATAGAGTGTACGCGTTTGTCCTTTCTTGTGTGCTCTTCTGTGGTATACAGTGATTCTGGTGAAAATTTTTGTCATCCCAATAGAAACCGTAAGATTTTCGTTTTTTCGATCCTGTTTGAGCCTTGGCGCTAGATCTGCTGCATTGCGGAAAGATCCAAACGATTAATGCTACCGGGGCTGCTCAAAATTGATTTCTGACCAGCGAAAAAAGGTTTTAAGTTAAAACTAAAAGTGAACTCCACAGGAATCTATAAGGTCGAAACGTCCCATCAATTACGCAGCATCAGGAGCGTGTTAAAATTTTCACCCGAATACTTACAACAGAAAGTGCTGGAGCGGACTGTCGGATCCTGAGCCAGACGTGAAAAAATATCGCCCTGCAAAGGAATCAGGAAACCTGACAGAAGGTGCAAAAGGAACCGCAATCAGGAACAAGGACACTCGCTACCCCACATACGGACCGACCGACCGCGTCCGGACCAGCAGACAACCAGGCGGCCCCTTCGAAATCGACTTCCTTGCCTGGCATCACGGTGTTAGTATCACTGCAGCGTCGATCGAAGTGGGGGCGCATGCGGCCTGTTTCATTTTGCGCAAACAGTCGGAAAAGCCAGTAGTGAAAATTCACGGCAGCAATTTGAACTCGTTCTTACTCTCCCGCGCTCTCTCACCTTCCCACCCTCGCTCGCTAGTCGATGAAGTGAAAATGTGTGTGAAAAATGGTGAACAGCTCTCGAAAACTGCTACAATGTTCCATTAGTGGTGACGGTTCCATAACACTCGCTGTTCGTAATTCTCGTTTGATTCTCTTCAGTGCGCTTTGGCTCCGAGAAACCGCGAGAGAGATGTGGGTGGTTTTCCAGTGCAAGCACGCGACAACGGCCAACTGTGGGTCGTTCGGTGGGATGGGAATGGCCAAAAGAGAGAATGATTGCATTTTTATGCAACTTTGCGGTATCAACAAGAGGATCGGTTCCGTATCGATTGGTGAGCTGCTGAACGTCATATAGGTAGGGACGGAAAGTATTTTTTCTCACAACTAAAATTATTAATTGGAATGATCAAACCGTGAACGAGAATTATCTGTTAATCAAATTTGAATTTATTTGAGTATGCGGCCATAGTTTTTAATAGTAACAAAGATAGAAAAAGTTGTCAAAGTTTACACGAAAAACAAAGCACATAATTGGAATACCAATAACAGCATAAATATGAGCGTATGCAATTTCCATTGCAGTTTGAAACTTGTTGAAACAGATTCATGTCGTCCCGGAATATGTTTGGGTCGGTATGTTTTTGGCCCTGATTAGTTTCTTTCTGTGTATTACTCGTTGTGAAGTTCCATTAAGCGGATTATGCTTCAAAAGGGGTATTACATAGTTTGAGATGCCCAATCATAAGCTCGTTTTTTGTGATATTACATAAGTTATACACCCGACTGATAAATTTCCTCATAATTCTGTATAAGAATTTACCATGATCTGTATAAAACTTGGCTTAAACGAAATTACTAGATTATTACACAAATAAACTTGTATTCTTATATATACAATTATAAATGACTTGCAACATTGCAAAGTCTTTTACAATATCAACTCAATTTAAACTCTCGTATTTCTGTTGATATCGGTTTTTGATGACAATGTCATTTAAATCGAATGCTAATTTCAGTTGGGAGGCCTTCAGGTCCGGATTACTTATATATTGTAGTCATCAGTTGAATGGGACCCTCCTTAGCCTACCGGTAAGATGCGCGGCTATAAAGCAAGACCATGCTGAAGGTGGCTAGGTTCTATTCTCGGTGCCAGTCTAGGCAATTTTCGGATGGGAAACTGTCTCGAGAATGATTGCATTTGGCATAAAAGTATCATCATAATATTCGAATGCAACAATGGAAACTTGGCTTTTGTAACCTCTCGGTTAATAACTGTTAATAATAACTGAATGAACACTAAACAGCGAGACGGCAATGCCCCAGTGGGGGCTGCAATGCCAATAAGAAGAAGAAGAAGAAGTCATCGGTTGAATAATACTTCCAGCTTCAGCGTTACCAATGCTGATTGGAACACCATAAATCTCTCAACTCATATGCGTTAGAATTGAATACTCGGATTTTGGTGCATTTACTAAAATGATTGGAGCTCTTGATAAGATATATGGCTCAAACCTTAGCCTATTATGCTGTGGTTGAGCACATTTATCGATTTAAATATTCATATATTGAAGAGCTAAGCAAAATTATGCCACCAAACGGCTTTCTTACTTTTGGTTATTACGCTAAGTAGTCAAAAACAACAATAATTGTTCACAATCTATCATTTAATCCATCAAAAGTTTCGTGAGAAATGGACTTTATGTTCGGCCAATTTTCCTAATTTCGGCTCTGGTGTTAGATGCTTTTTCAGCCCATAAAATGTTGGTGCATTATTCACTGTAATCGTTTGTTATTATAATGTGCTGCTTCAAGCGAAAATTGTCAGTCGTATTTTGGCAACGAATGTCCTAATATTGTTCAAAAAAGTTTTTTGTTAATTGTGTCACTATACTAATGAAAATAGTGAATTTAATATTGCTAATATTAATGCTAAAATAGTGTGATTGTTATTCGTTCATTTAATGTGCGAAAATAGGTAAGTCCATTCCAAAAACTACTTTATTCGGCAAAAGAAAAATCTGTTGCACTACCTGCCTACTTAAGTACCTACTTAACTTTTCTAGACCAACATTTGAAAAGGGCGTAACAACCATTTTTTTTCCTTCTTATTCTTCGTCCACATATAAAGCTTTATATGTAGACGATGAATCAGAAGGAATAAATTTTGGCTGTTACGCCCTTTTCAAATGTTGATCTAGTTTTCTCGTAGGTTTATTGCGTTTATCAGATGAAGAAGTGCATGAATCTTGCGTAATATAAATAAACTAGGCTTGATACAATTTTTCAAAGAAGCATTGATAAATATCTCTCTACAAAACGATGTATTATTGCAGTAGATGCATAAGTATTAGATTGCTAATGTCGTTCCTGTTCGCGTGACTATTTTTAAACGTGAAAAAGTTACTGCTTGCCCAGCTGTTAGTTGAGATTATTCTGGTTAACATTTATCGATTTGGTCTTGTTGACGTTTATGGTGAGACCCGCCGTAGAGAAGCGATGTTGATATCTTGCACTTAGTATCAAAATGACGAAACATTTTTCCATCTAATTAGAATACATTCAAACAATTAACCCTGAATCACCAATTTGGCACTACAACAGACATCTTTCCATGCTCGTTTGCACCCACACTCCACAATGGAGTAGCTAGAACGAATGGCCTACCAAAACCAAATTTTCGATTTTCGTATTTTGAACGGTATTACTTTTTTGAATATGCTTTAATATGTTTTCATTATGTGTCATTGAAATTATTACGTGTATTGCTTGCTAGTATTAATGGCTACCTATCAAAAATCATGTTAATCAAATGTTTTTTAGCATGCATAAGGCAAATATCAGTTAGGACTGCTACAAAATCTAAATAAGCAGCACACATAATGTTAGGTTTACACAATGTTTTGTGTACCGCCCTTGGACCACTATAACATGAAATCTATAAAACATACCATTAGCTTAAAATATATAGTTTCTGAAATATTTTGACAAACTTCAAACCCGATTGCTCCATCTAGCGGCAATGGTTCCTTTCTCGTGCATATAAAAAGTAGTATTTGCCCATAATTTTCGAGGCCATTGTCTGTTCTGGCCAATTTAAAAAAAAATTGGACAGGATTCCGCATCGAATGCAACCTGTTGCAAGAAAATCCATTCAGGATAAGTGCAAAAAAAATGAGTTTGACTTTTCACGATATTTTGGTATTAAAAAAAAGTATTTTGACCATAAATTCTGATCGCATAGTCTGATACGCCCAATTTTCAATAGGAAACAATGGGGTAGGATTCCGCGTCGAATGCAACTTGGATAGATAGGCCATCACTAGTGCGCGGCGGACAACATCCAGAGAAGCTTTTATCGAGAGTGGATGTGGGATAAAGCTTAAACCCCACCTAGAAACATTCTGAAAAATGAGCATGAGCATGATTGACCGCCCACAGTTGCTAAACTCCGTTATTGCCAGGTCAGCTGTAATTACACAGAGAACCAACAGATAAGGTTTAGGACTAACATTATCTTCAATGTGTAAGAACTGGTGACCCAAAAATAAGCAATACCAGCGCCGGCCGTGTCTGAATGCAAATCAATTAAGGAATAGGTAGGAAATTGTTGACGTAATACTCGCTTTGATAGAAGCCGACGAGTCATCTGCATTTCCACGAGAGATCATTGGGATGTTGAATATATGGGGTAGGGAAAGTGGCAGGGTTCGTTTTGGTAAACGGTATGCCTGTATAGCGTGTAGTTTGATCGATGAAAACAATAGGGGAAGGTGGGTAGACTTGATCCATGGGGAGACTTGATCACCCCCTGTTTTATCGAGGACTAAAGTAGTTTTGTTCTAGCGTATTTTTTAGTATAGATCCTCTAGGAAAATGACCTTTATGTGGTGAGTTATTTTTTGGATTGACAGCCTTTATTTATTCTGCAGGGCGGTTTGTATGTTTTGAGTTTTGACCTTCCTAAAGATTTTTTTATTGGCCGTACAAAATTTGAACAACTTTTCATAAAAATGACCAAATGCTTTCGTTTTTTCACAGCACAAAGCCATAAATATGCTTAATGATCTGCAGTGATGAAAATGTTAACATTCCATCAAAGTTTTAGGATATTTGGATTTGAAGTTATTGCCTCAATATGGGGACACTTGATCCCCCATTAGTCACCCATACAAAAATTTGGCGAAAAAATTAAAAAAATATAAATCTATTCTCAGGCTTCTAATTTTTTGTAGATTTGACAGATTTGATGAAGGGTTGTCAGGAAAAATTATTTATTGCGTAGATATCATAAAAAGAGGATCAAGTCTCCCCAAATTTTAAAATTGCATGTGCTGTCGAATTCAATAACAAAAATCGTTCACGTATACGCACAGCA
This sequence comes from Armigeres subalbatus, assembly GCF_024139115.2. Taxonomy (NCBI): domain Eukaryota; kingdom Metazoa; phylum Arthropoda; class Insecta; order Diptera; family Culicidae; genus Armigeres; species Armigeres subalbatus. Next base: position 301,916,776 of record NC_085140.1, on the reverse strand, counting down.
ATTCTAAAATTCCGCGTATTTTGATGAAAAAATATTTAAAAAATCTGAGTGCACCTTTCTAATATTATCAAAGCAAGTTCTTGAAAAAGAGTCATTTTCCCCTGAATATTTTAAAAGTCGGTTTTTGACAGCACTCCAAGAAATCGGTTGTGCATCAAAACAACAATAATTTAAGGACTGTCATACATCAGTAAAGTTAAATACTATATTTCTTAGAGAGTCTGTGTGGAAATTTCGTATGTTTATTTATTTTTGGCTGGGATACATCGGAAACCCGAAAAGGGGATCAAGTCTCCCCAGTCTCCCCTACTATTTTTTTTAAAGGCCGCACAAAGCAGAACACAATTTCGGTGATCGGCTGATCGTTCTGCTTACTGCACAAAGCAGAATAAAACTATGATGACCGGCCGACCGTTCTGCTTACTGAAGACGCGATTTAAACTTTTACTTTCTAATTAGTTTACACATACGCACGAAGCAGAACAAAATTTCGGTTACCGGCCGATCGTTCTGCTTACTGAAGAAAACATGTCTGGACGCGATCTCCGATCGTTCTACGTCCAATCCCCACCTAGAAACATTTTGAAAAATGTGCAAAAATAATGAGACATATGAACCGTAGTGAGACGCTATTGTTAATTGATAAATAGGAGCGAATAACTTATGGGCTGTCCACAAACCACGTAGACCGAAATTTCACACTTTCGAACCACCTCTCCACTAGTAAACTTTCGAAGACTTTTCCAAAATCCTTCCCTCTCTCCTTGAAGTCTACGTAGATCTTACCAAATTTTACAAAATATCATATGTGATTGGAAATTATGGAAATCAACCACGTTTTGAGCAATTCGTCTATTCAAATCCGTTAAAGCGTGTAAACATTACAATAAAATTTAAATTGCAAACATAACAAAATCTGAACAAAATCCGACAAAACAAAAATCAATTTAAAACGAAGTCATATTTAATCCTCTGTCCTCAGCTCCTGAAACCTATTCTCGAAGCCGCCGACACTTTTGAATTGGCGCGTCATTGTTTAAAATATGTCTCGCAGCTGACCAATTCACCAAAACTGCAGAATTTTGAGAATTTCAAAATTTCTTCGTGGAAAATTCGTAGAGTTTCCCAATTGATAACCTTTAAAATTTGTCAATAATACTCCAAATAACTCTCCGAGAAAATTCCGATGCTTTTCTTGAAAATTCCATGCAGTATACCGTTGAATATTCATCCGAGAATTCGCCTTAAAATTCCAAGGAATGTCTTCTGGAAACACCATAGACTTTTTCTTATATATTCCAAAATGCTTCCTTTGGCAATTCCAAAGAATTTTTCGTTGAAATACTACAAAATTTCGCGTGAAAGAATTACTTGTACTGCCAAATATCAAAAGTTACTCTACACTCACAAAAAACACCGCATTATATTCAAGAGTTTACTCATGGATTTTTGCAATGGGGGTAGCGAAATGGATTCCATATTTTCGACACATATATTCCATGCGCCCACATGCATTGCATGAGTGTTCACACATACTATTCATGTGGGTCATAGTATCCATGTGTGAATTTGTATGCAATTAAGTATGTGCCGACGCATGATATGTATATTTCAAAATACATGGATTTTTGCCATAAAGTATGTATCGATTTTCCAATAAAATCTACAATAAAATCCAAGTTGAAATTTTAAACAATTTTCGAAAGTTTTTATCGAATACTTTAGGGAATTATTCTGCTCATCTGAAATACATGATACTTTTAAGCGGAAGTTCAGACTATTACTTCTGCGAAATTCATTAGATTTTTCTGGAGGAAATCAAGAGGTTATTTAGTCAAAGTCTTGCAAACAAAAACTGGAAAAATCCTTTGAAAAAATCAAACAAGTGAATTTCGTACAAAGCTCCTGTATACATTGTTTTCTAAAAAGAAAGGAAAAGTCTACGTGGACTTTTAGTAGGGGAAGGTGGTCAGTTGTCGGCACTGGTCGGGTGTTGGCACCCCGTCGCAACTTTTGAAAGAAAACAGATGTGGTTATTTTGACATTTGCCATACGCGTGCTAAGTAAGCACGATCTTGTTGCGCCCATTTTCGAAGCATATAGAAACTTTTGTTTCTTTCACTTTTTTGTCAAGTGAAAACCCACTCCAAAGTTTTTTTGGTCATCTGCTAAGTGTTATAAACTGTAGTAAAAACGATCGAAATGGTGAGCGCATTACGTATTTACAAAGCAAATTTACTCTATTTAACAATTATTTTCACTTTTCAGAAGGGTTCCTCATTACGGTTGTCGGCACCCAGGTGATTATCAAGGGAAATCATCAGTGTATACTCTATTGCACGGTGACGTCATCACATCGTCTATCTCTTTTCCACATGTTGAAAATTGGAAAACAACAGGACCAGTACTTGTCAAATTTGACAGGTAGTGGTCCTGTTGTTTTCTGATTTTTATCAAGTGGGAAAGAGATAGCCAAGATTCGTGCAATAACCTATTGCCTAATTTCAGGTTATAACCCAATTCGTTAGCAAAACCAACAATTTTAAAATCTTGATAAAATGTGTATAATGTAGTTAAATGTAATCAATTCTATTGCTATTGACACAATAAATCTTGATCTTTCCAGCCATAATGCCCCATCATAATGGGTGCCGTCTACCGACCACCTTTTTCGAAATGGCATAAAATCAACGCTTTACAAAATTGTTAATTAAAATTTTCCAAAAGATGAAATAAAACAAAACTCTCCACCAGTTATTGGCATATGCCTATATGCCTCGATTGGTATGGGGTCGTACACATATTACGTAAGCATTTTTTCTGGGTTTTTTGACTCCCCTCCCCCCTTGTAAGATTTTTTTCATACAAATGATTTTTTATTTATATGGTGCGTAAGAAAATGACGAACCCCCCTCCCTCCATAAGTGCTTACGTAATATGTGTACGGCCCCTATGGAAATATCACCAGATTGTGCAATTGAATGAAAGTTATGGAGCAAAAACAAAAGGGTGCCGACAACCGACCACCTTCCCCTACATCCCCCCCCCCCCGGCCCCTTCGTAGACTAACGTAGGTTTTTTAGACCCTCCGCCCCCCTTCGTAGACTAACGTAGAATTTTTAGCCCCCCCCCCCTAAGAGTCTACGCGGTTTATGGACAGCCCTTTTGTGTACGAGAAAGGAAAATAGTAGAAATAATCCGTCATATTCTCTTACGAGACTGAATACCTACACTTTAAAATATAGGCTCTCTGCTTTCTATTTCAGATTATAGATCAACCGAACTAGTCCGTAAACGAATTTGCAAGTAACTTCAAAATAGGTGGTTTTCATATTTTCCTCCATCGTTTTCAACTTTATACATATATGCTGAAAATTTTAGCAGATAACTTTTCAAGTCTTTCTAGGCATTAAATGTTGTTTGCTTGTGACATAGACGGGATTAATACATTAGTAGCAATGTTCAGTTTTTTCATAAGTTAAATTGGTTGGCTCAAGTGCTGCTGGGAGACTTTTATATGGAAGAAAATTGCGATCTAGATGTATCCAAACCGGATGTTCTAAGTTCTCCAAATTATTCTAGAGCTCAGACCAATTGATTCACCATGTCAACTGGGCTCAATGCACAGTCAATAGCAACCCATAGGCTACATACATGTCCTTATAGCCCATGTGCATAATTTACGATTTGGATATGCTCAAACCGGATGTTATGAGTTCTTCAAAACATTCTGGAGTTCAGACGAATTGGTCTACCAAGACAACTGCGCTAACCAATTGCAACCCACGGTGTCCATACAGGACCTTGGAGGCCATGTGAATGATTTACGATCTAGATATGTCCAAACTGGATGTTCTAAGTTCTCCAAATCATTCATGAGTTCAGATGAACTGATCTACCATGCCAACTAGGCTTGATTCAAAGTCAGTAGCAATCCATGGTGTCCACACAGACCCTTTAAAACCATGTACATAATTTACGATTTAGATGTGTTCAAACCCGATCTTCTAAGTTCTCTAAATAGTTCTAGAACTCACACCAATTGATCTTTTAAGTCAACTGTGACTGAAGCAAAGCCTATAGCAATCCATCGTGTCCATTCTGGTGCTCATAGACAATGCGCATGGTTTACGATTTATTAATGTCCTGTCCAAATCGAATGTTCTAAGTTCTCGCAGTCAACTGAGCTCAATACAAAGCCAATATCAACCAATGGGGTCCAGTAACCTTGCGAGCAAAGGCGTAGGACTGCCAATTCAGAGATGGTGAGTTCGATTTCCGGTCTGGTCTAGGATGTTGTCTGGGGTCCGCAACGTTAGCCATAAGTACGTTAGGCATAATGGACGTTAAGCATAACGGACGTAAGGCAAAATGAACCTTAGGCATAATGGACGTTTGGTATAATTCTGCCTTTTTTTATATCATGGGCTGTTCGTTGACTCATTTCATGCCTATATCGAAATGAATAATGCAATCTGAAAACATTCTGAGAAATTTGGTTGGGTGATGTCTTTGTAAATTAATTGTATCATAAGTTAAGATATTCAATAAGACTTATAAGAAGTCAGTTGAATTTTAAAATTAAATAAGATAAAAATAAAATAAATCGCGTTGGACACTATTTCCATTAGCAGATGCATTGCATGATATCTGTCAAACTCTAAGCTTGTTTTCTCCGATAAATTTGAAACGGTTATTTTATGGATAATGTATCCGGCACTGTGGGATCCCCTTATAATTTCGAGTGCTCACAGAAATAATTAAAATAGAATAAATAATCCGATTCTGGATAGAGTTAACTGCCTTAGTTTTGTTGACGATGATTTTTTTGCTTAGTTTCAAATTTTAAAAATAGTTTCTTTGTTACATTGTCGCCACCAGCATTGCATATCCTCGCGTTGAAGCAATAATGATGGCGTTGACGTTTTAGTTCAAATTCAAATGAACAATCGCTTACTTTGAGTGATTGATTTTTTATCCTCAAGATGGATGAACAATTAAACACGTATTCTAAAAGATCTGATCATAAAATTCTAAGAATGTTGGATATAAAAATATGCGTACTAATTGGTAAAACTAGAAGCTACATAGATCACATCGCTTTCCACGGTGAATCCTGATCTATGTTTCTGATCATCCCACCCAACTAACACAAATTCCTTCCCGTGATGATAATACATGGTAAATCCCAACCACTATTCACTTGGGTCGAAGTGCAATTCGCACCAGTTCTGATCAATCACTGAGTAGCAACCATTGATATGTGCAGTCAGTCTAAGCTAAGCTAAACTGCAACCGCTCTTATAAAAAGTGTGTATTCTGCTATTTGTGGCCATAACACGTCTTTTCGTGAAGTCTTTTTTTAAAGTTCTCCATTGGTCTACTGGGTGTTGCGTAAATGTCCTGTCCGTTGTCTCATGATTGATGTTGAATGTTCAGTCTGTGCGACCTCTGGTCGAGGACGGTGATTCTGTCTTTTATTTTTTAAGTCAGCCGTGCTTGGTAAAAAGCCTGTAGCAATCCATTGTGCCTATACAGGGGGTTAAGAGACAAAGTACAGGGTTTACGATTTATATCTGTCCGAATCGAATGTTCTAATTTCTCCAAATCATTCTGGACTTCAGACCATCTGATCTACCAAGTACGGTGTGCCGCTAGACCGTTATTATAAAATAAAAAAGGTCCATCAAAACTTAGTATAGGGCTCGATACCTGTGGTAATTCTTCACCTCTGGACTAATTCTTTAAAAAATCCCTGGGAGGAATCTCTAGAAATCCTGATTTGAAGTTTTTAGCTAGGAAATTTCGAAAGTATTTTAATTTTAATTCAACAATATCACCAAAATACATACGAAGCCGTCCAAAAAGTGGTCCAAGTTGTTTTAAATCAGTTTGCATTTGTTGCCTTTATTACAACTATAAATAACTAGTTTATTTGTGGACGCAGTAGCGCCCATGGCAAGTGTTTTTTTTGCAATATAAACGGTTAATTAATTCATGCATTAAAAAAAGTCTAAATTATCAACGTCTGTTGTCTGTGATTTTTTTCATAAAATGCTGTGTCTGGTTGTCTAAGATTGTCGTTGGTTTTGTTTTTTGCATCTGAATTGAATTGAATTGAAGAATTGAAGTGTCAAATATTTTATTTTTTTTGTGAGAATTTCACTGCGTGCTGCATCTGGTTGGCTAGTCACCGGACAGACAAACAGGGCTATTATATATATGATTGCAACTGACTAAACCAAGTTGACTTAATCATGCTTTTTGTATGACTTGACGCCGTCTATCTTGAAGAATGATACCTCTTGTTTAGAACCTTCCAAGAGTTCACGTGCAGGCTGCTGATTCTTTGTTGAATGCCAAAATCACAGAAAATAAAAAAAAACTAAGGAAATAAGTATTCTATACCGATGAAAGTTTGTTTTATATATTGTGTCATTATTTAAGTGTGACAAAATGAAGTAAAGATCAAACTTGGAGTATGGAACAAATGGAAGGAAAGAAACCGACAGCTTTAAGATTTGTTTGAAGTAGTGTAATTGTTCAGCACTATATAATACGTTAGATCTTCGTCGGATTGGAATTGACGGAGCAATTGCACAAGAGAAAAGACTGAGTTGTGGGTGAACCAAGAACTCGGAAGCCTCCTTTCAAGAGGCTCGGAAGCCTCCTTTCAAGAGGCTCGGAAGCCTCCTTTCAAGAGGCTCGGAAGCCTCCTTTCAAGAGGCTCGGAAGCCTCCTTTCAAGAGGCTCGGAAGCCTCCTTTCAAGAGGCTCAGAAGCCTCCTTTCAAGAGGCCTCAGAAGCCTCCTTTCAAGAGGCTCAGAAGCCTCCTTTCAAGAGGCTCAGAAGCCTCCTTTCAAGAGGCTCGGAAGCCTCCTTTCAAGAAGCTCAGAAGCCTCCTTTCAAGAGGCCTCAGGCCTCCTTTCAAGAGGCCTCAGAAGCCTCCTTCAAGAGGCTCGGAAGCCTCCTTCAAGAGGCCTCAGGCCTCCTTTCAAGAGGCTCAGAAGCCTCCTTTCAAGAGGCCTGGAAGCCTCCTTCAAGACGCCTGGAAGCCTCCTTTCAAGAGGCTCAGAGCCTCCTTCAAGCCTCAGAAGCCTCCTTTCAAGAGGCTCCAGGCCTCCTTTCAAGAGGCTCAGGCCTCCTTCAAGAGGCTCAGGAAGCCTCCTTCAAGAGGCCTGGAAGCCTCCTTCAAGAGGCTCAGGCCTCCTTTCAAGACGCCTGGAAGCCTCCTTTCAAGAGGCTCAGAGCCTCCTTTCAAGAGGCTCAGGCCTCCTTCAAGAGGCTCAAGCCTCCTTTCAAGAGGCTCGGAAGCCTCCTTTCAAGAGGCTCAGAGCCTCCTTTCAAGAGGCCTCAGAAGCCTCCTTTCAAGAGGCTCAGAAGCCTCCTTTCAAGAGGCTCAGGCCTCCTTTCAAGAGCTCAGGAAGCCTCCTTTCAAGAAGCTCCAGGAAGCCTCCTTCAAGAGGCTCAGGAAGCCTCCTTTCAAGAGGCTCAGGCCTCCTTTCAAGAGGCTCAGGCCTCCTTCAAGAGGCTCAGAGCCTCCTTTCAAGAGGCCTCCAGCCTCCTTCAAGAGGCCTCAGAAGCCTCCTTTCAAGAGGCCTCAGGCCTCCTTTCAAGAGGCTCAGGCCTCCTTTCAAGAGGCTCAGAAGCCTCCTTTCAAGAGGCTCAGAAGCCTCCTTCAAGAGGCTCAGAAGCCTCCTTTCAAGAGGCCTCAGAAGCCTCCTTTCAAGAGGCTCAAGCCTCCTTCAAGAGGCCTCAAGCCTCCTTTCAAGAGGCTCAGAAGCCTCCTTTCAAGAGGCTCGAGCCTCCCTTTCAAGAGGCCTCGGAAGCCTCCTTTCAAGAGGCTCAGAAGCCTCCTTTCAAGAGGCTCGGAAGCCTCCTTTCAAGAGGCTCAGAAGCCTCCTTTCAAGAGGCTCAGAAGCCTCCTTTCAAGAGGCTCAAGCCTCCTTTCAAGAGGCCTCAAGCCTCCTTTCAAGAGGCCTCAAGCCTCCTTTCAAGAGGCTCAGAAGCCTCCTTTCAAGAGGCTCGGAAGCCTCCTTTCAAGAGGCTCGGAAGCCTCCTTTCAAGAGGCTTGGAAGCCTTCTGTTCAGGATGCCTGTCTGAATAGCATGGGTTGCTATTGGCTCGGTATAGAGGCCCGTTGCCTTGGTAGACCAATTCAACTGAACTCCAGAATGATTTGGAGAACTTAGAAAATACGGTTCGGACATATCTGAATCGTAAATCATGCACATGGCCTCTGAAAGCCTATATGGACACTATGGCTTGCTATTGGCTTTGCATCCAACCCAGTTATCTTGGTAGTCGTTCATGCGCAATTTTCGTCCATATAAAAGTTCCCAACTGACGATCTTTCCTCCGACGATCACAGAATGTAGGTATGGCCGATCAACAATCTGGTCAGTTTCGGAAAATTTATGAGCTGACAATTATTTTGGGTATATAAACGTGTGAATCTGGCTTGGAAATGCCTGAGATATTGCTAAGTCAAATCCGGGTCAATATGACCCAAACACCACAGACAAACAGACATAACACATTGAACATTTACTTCTTAAACTCATCGTCGTTCAAACATTAACGACATCTGTTGATTTCTGTTAGTTGGGCAAATCACGAACCAGATGGCGGTAGTGAGCAAACGTCAATCTCGAGCAAAAACGATGCGCGCGTCAAGAGTGATCGATTGGGCATCTAGTGATAATTTGAATCGACCAGCAAATCAGTGAACGATGGAACGAGTGTTATGTCTGTTTGTTTGTGCAAACACCGTAGAGTGTGAGTTTTTTTAGCCCTTCAGGAGCGTCGTACAAAGTAGGTCAAAGTTCAGGAACATAGTTTCCCATGAAATAGGAAAAGTCAAGAAGTTTCAAACCTTAACACTGTTGCGTTAAAAAGTGATTGCAAATTGAAAGTCCGATTCGGTTCATATACCCGAACACGTTTGGAGTTTTGGTGTGGAGTTACGCCAATAATGGCGTTCCATTATTGTGCATGATTTTTTATGTAAATTTCAGTGGAGTTTTCTATCTATGTGTTAGTAGTTCAAAATTGATCGCAATTGGTGAGAATTGCGCTTTGATTGCAATCTGGTCTACATGAAAAGTAAAAAAATATCAGGATGTAAACATTGTTGCTACTTAAAGATCGGCAACTACACAACTAGCATGGTGACGAAAGATATGTTAGTAGGATGTAAATTAGATCAGCTAAACGAAAGAGCTTTCTGTTTTAGCTTGAACAAATTATAGCTTCATTGTCCACATTAATATGCAGCGGCAGCCATGACAAAAAACGTAGTAATGCTAAAACTATACATAATTTTAGCATCAAATAGGAAAAATATTATTTTGTCATATTTCCCCATAGTGCACCCCATAATATACATCTCAAATCTCATTGGATCCGATAAAATAGGTTCTCATTACTTGTAGCCAACGTTTCTCAGAGTAGCTATGTACCTAGAGGCCAGATCGATTCATACGAGAAAAAAAATCGCAAATTAATTCCACCGCCTCATGCAGCCCTCTTTTGGCCGATTGCATCCCTGCCAGCAACCCACAGTGTTGCCGACAAATACAACATTTTCTCCTCATCCACATCGAACGGCGAGATGCATGCATGTGAACGTCTACATCAGAACGACATTGGAAAATTCTAACTCTCTGCATCTCTGAATTCTCCATCGCCTGTCCAGTCCGTAAGGCTCTACTCTCTGCAGCTCCCCTTTTCTTTTTAGATTCGACTCTCGCGAGACCGCGTTTTATTTCAGTGGTGGAGCGCCAATATAATAGTCACCGCGCGGTCGTACGAGAGCAACGTAAGCACGCTCGCAGTATTGGACCGTTGTAAGCACGCGTTCCGTGCAGGTATCGTTCTCGAGTTCAACCGATTTCTTGGAGAGACACATTGTCACCGTCGCCGCCGAGAAAGGAACGATTCGGCTGCGGGTCAGGATACAGGACCTATTGCTTGCACCGCGGAGTTCGTTTTGTGCTGTGCTGAAGAGCGGTCAGCTTTTGTTGGACCTGTGTGCTGGAGGCCTACTTTGATGCCTATGTGAGTCGATTGGAAAGTGAAGTGCCTGATGGGATTGGGAACAGTTGGACGGTGGTGTCAATAAGCTGATTGAAAATTCGATGGACAGTGATGGATTTCTATTTTGGGTTGATTTTCAGTGAATGCAATGATCAAACTGTGAAAATTGGTGCCAGACATATCAAAAAAGGTTTTTTTTGGAAAAGTGAGATCGTGGAAAAAATTATTGGAAAGCATGTGACGGAGTGAGTGAAATGGAGTGAATGGTATATTGCGAGTGCAAGGCAGAGGGATTGAGAGAACTGGAGTGAGAACACAAGTAGGACATGCTTGCTGGAGAGTGTAGTTGCGAAGATTTTCATTACTGGCAGATTGTTACATAAAAATTGAAGGAAAATCGGATCGGAAAAACGAAAAATAGCCAAGACTTGAGTGGCAGTTTGTGCTTGTTTCTAGTTCGGATAAGCTGATCGATGTTTTCGGGTGGAATTTTGATGTTAATTTTTACTTGCAGTATCGAATGCTGGTTTCGGTGAGGAAGTGAAAAGTTGAATTTGGTAGAGCTTGCCCGCAGCAGCAGCAGCACAACGAAATCAAAGATTTCGCGGGTTCGGTAATATACATCACGGGAAAGGTATTCTTCTCGCCTAGCACTTAGTTTTACGGAAGGATTAGCCAGTGTGAAAGGGCACAGCCATGGCCGATAAGAAAGTAGCGGAACAATATTATGCCCCACCCGAAAAATTGGGCAAATGGGAAGGACTACGACAGTTTTGCTGGAACAGCGAAACCAGTCAATGTCTCGGAAGAACCGGCTCCAGTTGGGGTAAGTAAATTTTTAGAATTAAATATGAGTCATTATATCACCTTGCTGTGAGAATCCATAAGGGACGGATTGCCCTACTAACACTGGAGAGCAGCCATCTTGTTTTTCCACCCTCCGTGGAAAAGGGGGTTGATTTCTGTCATTCTCTCACTTGATATATCCTTGAAGGGTCCTCTCGATTCTCCTGAATAACCGTTTTCTCTCGCACGTTTTGCCAACAACCCTCAGCAATCTCATCAAACTCTCGATACTCGCAAAAACATCGTTGGTTTATACTGATTACATAAATTTTCTAACGAAATAAGATCCTCATCAATGCTGCAATTTTCCTTCTGGAAATCGAATTACCTACTCGTTGCAATGCAACTTCAACGAAACCGCAAGCCCCTTGAAAATTGAATGGTAGTCCCTCATATCTCATATCTGGATATTACTATCGGTTGGCATGCCATCATGGTGAAAATGTCAAGAAATGGAAAATCGATACTATGACAGCGGTCACACTTCAAACTAGGTGCGAAATTCGGTAAACGTTCTGATTCCGAATATCTTACTTTGATGCTACACGATTTTGGGATAATTTATAGAATTCAAATTCTTTCTAACAAGTGGTTAACAAAGAAGTTACTTTTCAAATAGTGTACCAACGGAAATGTTTTTTTATTTATTCGCCTGCAATTTTCCAGTTACATAACTGGTTTTCTCTGCATCCATTCACTGCATGGTTGATTCCGACAGACCGATTGAAGGTGACAACGACGACGACGAAATCGTCTACACGATACGTGCATGGGCGGATGGATGGGGTTCCCTGGAAGATTCTTCATTTCCATTTTACTGTGGTAGATAGCGATAAGCGATGACGAAGCGAGAAGAAGGAAGGTGCGGGGGCCCACTTGACAACAATTTCCCGATAACATTTTGCAGTTGATTGCATTTGGAAAACGAAACGAAATTGTCAGATAATCATCTGGAATTACGTTTTACAAGATTGAGTTTATGGGAACGGGCACGGTGGAAGAAGTACAGAATCGATGTACCCACCCAGTTGAAAAGTCCCTTTGGTAGTTAAGTAACCAGCAGAAAATTCGTAGCAGTGTAAGGCAGATAATTCTCCACCTTATTTTTTCATGTTGACAATTCATTCGTTGTGGCCACTTGACCCTTGAACCACTCATGCGGCAGTGTCCCCGAACCATTTTTTATTTATGCCGTAAAGAGGGTTAGTAGATGAGCTAATGAATGTCTTTTATGTTGAACAGAACAATAATTCTTCTTCCACAGGAAATCATTCTTTCAAATATCCACAGGACATTCCTTTGAAAAAGTGGAAACTCTTTCGAATTTCGACGGAAAACTTATGTCTACCTATATGTTCACGGGAAATTTTTCAGGATTTCCACGAAAAATTCTTTCGAATCTCTTCGGCAAATTCTTCCAAATTTTTTCGGAAGAATCCTGCAAATTTCCAATGGAATTTCCTTCAAACTTCCAAGGGAGTTTTCTTTCGAGTTTCCAAGGATAAATGCTTTTGATTTCCACGAGAAATCCATTGCAATTTTTACGGAAAATTTCTTTGAACATCTACGAAAAATTGATTCGACTTACTGCGGGAGTTTTTTTTCGAATTGCCTCGGAAAATTCCTTCAAACTTCCTCAGAAAATTTCTTTGAGTTTCCTCGGGGAATTCCTATGAATTTTCTCAGAAAATTCATTCGAATTTCATCCTTGAAACTTCCTCAGGAAATTCTTTCGAATTTCTCCGGGCAATTCCTTTGAAATGCCTCCGGAAATTCCTTCGAATTTTCTCGAAAAATTCCGCCAAGTTTCCTCCTGAAATTCCTTTGAATTTCTTCCGGACATTCCTTCGAATTTCCTCGGGAAACTACTCCGAATTTCCTCAGAAAATTCCCTTAAGGTCACTCCTGACGGAATCCAAGATTAAAAGTGCTCGCGTTTTCGGGGGCACACCACTCGATTCAGAGGCGGCGCACAACTGTCATTTTTGTTGATTTAGCTTTGCTGCGTCGCAGCATGCGTGAAATAATAAAAATGACAGTTGTGCGTTGCTCCCGTATCGAGTGGTGTGCCCCCGAAAACGCGAGCACTTTTAATCTTGGATTCCGTCAGGAGTGACCTTAAATTATTCCCGGGAAATTTCTTCGAATTTCCTCGGGAAAATCCTTAAAACTTCCTAGGGAAATTTCTTCCAATTTCCTCGGGAAATTCCTAGAGAAATTCCTTCAAATTTCCTCAGCAAATTCCCTCGAATTTCCTCGGGAAATTTTTTCAAATTTCCTCAGCAAATTCCTTCAATTTCCTCGAGAAATTTTTGCGAATTTCCTAGGAAAATTCCTTCGAATTTCCTCGGCAAATTCCTCCAAATTTTCTGGGGAAGTTCCTTCGAATTTTCTCGGGAGATTACTCGAGAAATTCCTTCGAATATTCTCGGAAAATTCCTTCAAAATGCCTCGTCAAATTCCTTCCAGCGTCCTCGGAAAATTCGTTCGAGTTTACTGGGGAAAATCCTTTACATTTCATCGGGAAATTCCTTCGAATTTCCTCGGGAATGTCCTTCGATTTTTTTTTTTTTGGGAATAACCTCCGAAATTGCTTCGAATTTCCTCGGGAAATTCCTTCGAATTTCCTAGGGAAATTCCTTCGAATTTCCTCGGGAAATTCCTTCGAATTTCCTCGGGAAATTCCTTCGAATTTCCTCGGGAAATTCCTTCGAATTTCCTCGGGAAATTCCTTCGAATTTCCTCGGGAAATTCCTTCGAATTTCCTCGGGAAATTCCTTCGAATTTCCTCGAAATTCCTTCGAATTCCTCGAAATTCCTTCGAATTTCTCAGGAAATTCCTTCGAATTTCAGGAAATTCCTTCGAATTTCCTCGGGAAATTCCTTCGAATTTCCTCGGAAATTCCTTCGAATTGCCTCGAAATTCCTTCGAATTTCCTCGAAATTCCTTCGAATTTCCTCGAAATTCCTTCGAATTTCCTCGGAAATTCCTTCCAATTCCTCGAAATTCCTTCGAATTTCCTCGAAATTCCTTCGAATTTCCTCGGAAATTCTTCGAATTCCTCGAAATTCCTTCGAATTCCTCGGAAATTCCTTCGAATTTCCTCGAAATTCCTTCGAATTTCCTCAGGAAATTCCTTCGAATTTCCTCGAAATTCCTTCAATTTCTCAGGAAATTCCTTCGAATTTCCTCGAAATTCCTTCGAATTTCCTCGAAATTCCTTCGAATTTCCTCGAAATTCCTTCGAATTTCCTCGAAATTCCTTCGAATTTCCTCGAAATTCCTTCGAATTCCTCGGAAATTCCTTCGAATTCCTCGAAATTCCTTCGAATTTCCTCGAAATTCCTTCGAATTTCCTCGAAATTCCTTCGAATTTCCTCGAAATTCCTTCGAATTTCCTCGAAATTCCTTCGAATTTCCTCGAAATTCCTTCGAATTCCTCGAAATTCCTTCGAATTTCCTCAGAAATTCCTTCGAATTCCTCAAAATTCCTTCGAATTTCCTCGGAAATTCCTTCCAATTCCTCGGAAATTCCTTCCAATTCCTCGGGAAATTCCTTCGAATTTCCTCAGGAAATTCCTTCGAATTCCTCGGGAAATTCCTTAATTCCTCAGGAAATTCCTTTGAATTCCTCGGGAAATTCCTTCAATTCCTCGGAAATTCCTTCGAATTCCTCAGGAAATTCCTTCGAATTTCCTCGAAATTCCTTCAATTCCTCAGGAAATTCCTTCCAATTCTCAGGAAATTCCTTCGAATTCCTCGGGAAATTCCTTCGAATTCCTCGAAATTCCTTCAATTCCTCGGAAATTCCTTCAATTCCTCAGGAAATTCGCTTCGAATTCTCGGGAAATTCCTTCGAATTTCCTCGAAATTCCTTCGAATTTCCTCGAAATTCCTTCGAATTCCTCGGAAATTCCTTCGAATTTCGAAATTCCTTCGAATTTCCTCGAAATTCCTTCGAATTTCTCGAAATTCCTTCGAATTCCACGGAAATTCCTTCGAATTTCTCAAATTCCTTCGAATTCCTCTAAATTCCTTCGAATTCCTCGGAAATTCCTTCGAATTTCCTCGAAATTCCTTCGAATTCCTCAAAATTCCTTCGAATTTCCTCAGGAAATTCCTTCGAATTTCCTCGAAATTCCTTCGAATTTCGAAATTCCTTCGAATTTCTCGAAATTCCTTCGAATTCCTCGGGAAATTCCTTCGAATTTCCTCGAAATTCCTTCGAATTTCCTCGAAATTCCTTCGAATTTCCTCGGAAATTCCTTCGAATTCCTCGAAATTCCTTCGAATTTCCTCAGGAAATTCCTTCGAATTTCCTCGAAATTCTTCAATTTCTCGAAATTCTTCGAATTCCTCGAAATTCCTTCGAATTCCTCGAAATTCCTTCAATTTCCTCAGGAAATTCCTTCGAATTTCCTCGAAATTCCTTCGAATTCCTCGGGAAATTCCTTCGAATTTCCTCGGGAAATTCCTTCGAATTTCCTCGGGAAATTCCTTCGAATTTCCTCGGGAAATTCCTTCGAATTTCCTCGGGAAATTCCTTCGCCACAAATCTTATGTACCAAAACCAACCTTTTTGTACATTTTGGGGCCCCCAAAAGCTGTCGGCCCCGGGGCCCCCTTCCGGCTAAATCCGGCCCTGGTTTACTGAATCTGGAGGAAAATGTCATGTTTACGTCAAACGATTAAATTCGTTTCGCCATCACAGGGCGTCCCATATATTCTCTTCTCGTGAACTCCACAATGAATAATGTTCTTCTTCTTCTTCTTATTGGCATTACATCCCCACACTGGGACAGAGCCGCCTCGCAGCTTAGTGTTCATTAAGCACTTCCACAGTTCTTAACTGCGAATTCGTATATCATGAGGCTAGCACGATGATACTTTTATGCCCAGGGAAGTCGAGATAATTTCCAATCCGAAAATTGCCTAGACCGGCACCGAGAATCGAACCCAGCCACCCTCAGCATGGTCTTGCTTTGTAGCCGCGCGTCTTACCGTGAATAATGTTGCAATAATTAAATTGTTCCTGTTCAATACGAATGGTGCCATTTTACATGGACCGCACAGCTGTGTAGAACAAATTGAAATGCATCATCAGAACCAGTGCCGCCCACATTTGCAGCCTTTTAAAACGAATTTATCATAGGGTTTTACAATGTTTATCATGACAGCTGGCAAAAAGTTCTCTAACGGTATGCTACATAATTTGAATGTATAATCATTCTCTTTTGGGTGCAAACCCTGGTTTATCGAAAAAAAAGTTTGAGGCCAATACAATTATCAATTAACAAACGAATTATCAAACACACCCCTTTTGAACACCATTACTACGGGCGCAAGGGGCCTGCGTGCAGTAAACCTGAGTTCTATGTCTGGCAGTTATTCAAATGAGAATATTGTTTTTTTTTGTGACAACTTAGGATGTCTGGGTCGAGGTTTATTTAAAAAAAAATGAGTTTAGTAATTAGATAGCTATATTTAATCAATTTACCATCCGACCGCTACGGTTCACGAGAGCGACAACTTTCGTGATAATTTTCCAAGGTTCACATAGATGAAAATTTTTTTTTACCACAGTTCACAGCTATCAAAGCATTCATTGCTACATTCCACCACGTGGCGGCCAAATTTTAAAAAATAACGAAGTAGCTTTTTTTCTGGGGGTATGTTTTTCATAGGCGACAAAAATAAATGAGCGGAATAGTAGATTTCTTATGAGCGGTACAGTACATTTTCATGGTTTTCAAACTATTCCATCAAAATATCTTTCATTCTCTACATGTGAACACGGCTCATTGCAAGACGAAACAATTAGTGAGATAATAGATGCAAATAAATTCATCCGCTCGTGAGTTATATTGTATCCAAGAAAAGGCAAACTCATTTTTATATATAAAGATTTCCCATCAAAGCATGCTTCCTAATCTCACCCACCGCCGCTGTATCTAAACTTTTATTAGAATCAATATTTGTTATATGGTTGCCGCACTGTGGCCACATTTGGTGCAATCGTCAAAAACTGGACAAGTGGATGCTATAACAGTCTCCTCCATCGTCTACTTTCTCCCCCATTCTTGTTTGCTAATACGAATAAAAAGAGACACCATAGAACGGTACTGGAATTACATAACTTTCGTCGTTGCTTAGATGGTTTGCTTACGCTGACTGCTGAAAAAGGCTCTGTTCTGTTCTGCACCACTAAGCTGGAGTTTAGCTTCATCAGCAAGTTTTTATGGCTTTATTAGTCGGTGATCAAATGCAAGGAGCAATATAGATACCAACAAAATAGCCACATCGAATTTCGTTCACCTTCTCGCATATAGGGGAAGAGGCCCCAAAACGCCCCCCGATGCAAAACGCCTTTTGTGGTTTCCGTCATATTTACCGTCATTAAGATGGCCGTAACAAAACTAGATCTAAAATTATGTAGGTTAGGCGAAAAAAGTTTCAAAATAGTGTATGGGAATGTCGGAAAACCCGAAAATTTCCACATTTTGGAGAAACATCTAACATTTTGGCGAGGCAAAACGCCCTAGTGGCGCTAACCTACAATGTACTTGCGTCTCCACGCACTATCCATACCAGAATGCTGATTCGCCGACGCATGGTACTTTGTTCCCTAGTAGTTGCCAGTTAAAAGGCGTTTTGCCTCATGAGTTTTCCGGCAACAGAATATCACCACTTTTTTGAAATGTGAATATTATCAATATGATTGAGATTTCTGACAATTTTTGAATGGCATCAACTAGCTATCTTGTTTAACTGTTGCATAATGTAAAAATACTCATGAATAGCGTTACAAATGAGACAATAAAGCAGTGTTTGCTTTGCTAGGGCATTTTGCCCCCCCCTTCCCCTAAGTACTAAACAACGTTTCCGAATATGTGAAAAAGAAAAAGTGTACTGGAATTCAGACTATAGTTTTGGGTGCGTTCCTGAATTAGAGTCTGTTGTACCAGAAATAATCATTTAAACCAAGGTGTATTTTTGTTAGCTGATGAGCTCGAGAATAAAACCTAAGTTTTAGTATAAACTAGAAGATCATCATTAGGAAACATTTGTATATCTATTTTTCTCACACCTAAAAACTAAATCTTACAATTCTGTATAAAAATCTGCGCATTATTCCGAAACAAAAACTGATTTAAAATGTGTCAAAAAGTACTCGCTTCATCGATTATTTTTGCTGGTGTGTATTGGTTCACCCCCTCCGTGTGCGTTACACATCCAACGACAGCCCAACCATGAACAAATGACTCGTTTCACAACTGTTTTATTCTCGATATTGAACTGGGGTAATTTTCTGTAAGCTATTCAAGCTATTCATGCCTAGTGATAAGCACATTGTCCAATATTTGTTCAGTCTGTGGTACCGGAACCCAGGGATTTCCAACCTTCGAAGCCACCAGGAACAGGCTTTTTGCATATAATAATCAGCTGACTATGGAAACAGTAATGTGATAAATGTTCTGAAAGGGGATAACCCCACTGGCGAGCGGTACCGCGCTGGACAGATAATGATATGTGACTGACTGGTTTTAGCGATGTGCATTGACAGCTCGATATATCATTCCATTGCAGTGAGAAGTTGAACAGTAATTAGCTTTGCTTCGAGCGAATGAACTGAAAGCTGGTGTCCCTTTCCATAAGCGATAATTATTTCGCAATTCTAACAAAATTATTCCCTACAGCAAGAATAAATAAGTTCCACTCGGTTGCTATAAACTAATTGACACAAAAGTATTCAAAGTACAGGGGTTAGACAAAAAGGTTGAGATAGACAAAATTTTGCCGAAGTTCAAGTCAGCATAACTTTGCGTAGAATGATCCGATTTTTAAAAAAATGGGATCATCGGACGCGGAAACTTTTCTAGTATACTATCCTATGCAAAACCTGAGATTGGTCCTCGGCCGCCGGAGATGTTCCGGGTTTTCCAAGGGTACGTTCAAGATGCATTTTTTCCACTGCTTGTCATTTTATATGACGTTTACTTTCATCATGTTTTATACTTTGTCCAAAAACTAGAACTAATATGCCGACCAATGGTGGCTGTAGATCGAGAATCCATCAAAAGTACGCAGAGATATGGCCATTTCCGTAAAAACGGTTCCGGGAACATGATGAAATGATAACAGATCGAAATAATGCAAATATGAGTATCTAACTTCATGGCTTTGCGAGACGATGATTACAGAAACATTTCCAAAATGATAGTGTCCACTGCCGCCCTTACAGCAAGTTCCATGGACCTTTCAGGAGGGGCCGGTTTTGGCGCCATATGGAAGCATGCATATATGGGTGTCAAAAATCATGTTTTCCCAAGACGATGCATATAGGATCTTTATTAAAGATACATTTTGAGGACTGTAAGATTCTCTGGCCAATTTGTAACAGGTTCCTGGTTTTCTGCGAAAGTGACATTTGATCAGGGTGTATGGCCAATCCAGTACCGTTTTCACGAAAATAGCCATATCTCTGCGTATAACTAACGGATTTTCGATCTGCAGCCAGCATTGGTCAGCATATTAGTTCTAGTTTCTGGGGAAAACATAAAACATGATGGCAGTTAACTTCATATAAAATTACAAGCAGAAGAAATTTTTTTAACATACCCACGGAAAACCCGAAACATCTCCGGTGACCAAGCGCCGATCAGAGGTTTTGCATAGGGAAGAGTTTCCGCGTCCGATGATCCCAGTTTCGTCAAAATCAGATCATTCTACGCAAAGTTATGTTGATTTGAACATCGACAAATTTTTGCCTATCTCAACCTTTTTGTCTAACCCCTGTGGTTGTCCTATAATTTTAAGGGGGTTTGTTAAAGAATGTAAGTGCGCCATTGAAATGAATCGACAAGCATTGATAATTTCTGTATGAAAACTAAATCATTTATGGGCTGATCAAAAGTATTGTTAGCCTGGAAACTAGTCGGGAATATATTTTAGGCATGTGTGGTGGCGTAATTCATCTTATTGAAATCGTTGAGCACAACTTTGTTGAAATTTCTATGGGCTGGAAGAAAAAACCAAAAGCTTGTGAAATATTCATCATGTGGTCGAACAAGTATTATCAAACAATTTACATTTGTCACACCATGTTATATCGTTAGTAGAAACGAGCCAGCCAAAAACAATATCGGGATATTTTATTAGAAAACCCTTGAGAAAACCACATCCTCCGAAATCAAAAACTAAATAACTTCTTCCAGACTTCAAGAGAATATTCAATCACCATGCCCCAACGAAAAAGGTCAATCCATCGGGTTTAGGGACTTAATGATGGAATGTCCAATACCTTTTTTGGAATACAAAATAGTGCCGTACACACTAAGTTTTTCTTTTTAATGCTCGGCAAAATCGGCGGAAAAAATTAAATGTGTACATACTTTTTAACGAGATTCACACGGCTGCGATGTCAGCAAATTCATCGCATCTCCAATTTCCCCGAACTTTTACGGTCCCCTTCAACTTCACGTGTTTCCAGCCTAGCCTTCCACGAAGTCACCGACCTCCAACCCTTTCTTTGTTGAATGTTGTTTGCAAAATATTTCTCACGTCATGTAAAGGTCCACAGATAGAATTACGTCAGTAAAGTACTGATGAATTTGGCTATTGGAAAAAAATGAGAAGTCTAACTCGATTATTTGACCAAAAACGATATATGATGATAATTTCTTTTCTAATTTCTTTACGTATTTTAAGCGAATAACAGCGCTGGCCGACCTTACGATCATACCCTAGTAACATTTTGGCTTTATGCTGGTTTAATAATACTCTTGAAGAGTAAATAATAATCTTCAAGAGTGTTGTAAAACTTAAAATGTTACTTGGGTATAGGAAAGGAAGGATTGTAAGGTTTGGATCTCGTTGCCACTAGAGACCGAGAACACATCTGCATCTCCATGATTGTATTGGGATGTGGTATTGTGTTAGTTGTATAGGATATTTTATCTGGATTCAATTTGGTGAGTGATGCGATCTATGGGAGGGGATTATATGGAATGCAAATGAAAACGCGCATTAATTGATTTACTCTCCGAACAGTACAGATCAAAATAAAATATCTCTGGTCGCACGACCATTTTGCTTGCCAAATCGAAACACGATCCCGCGAAAGCTATGCGTCCGATTTACTATCCGACCACACAAAACAAAATTAACACCCGGATCCGCGTCCGATACGTAACATGTTCAATGAGAAGTGCGAAATGCGAAGTGATGAGTGAAAAGTAAGACGCCTCACTTTTCACTTCAAACATCTCTCATCCAATTTCTTACTTCTCACTTGTTATTTTTCAACTAAAAATTAAAGTATGACGTAATAACCTGACGTATTGTAAAGCTCCATAATCGTCGGTCTTAGGCGATGTTCCTCCAGTCCAGCTTCCTCGAACGTTCAGGGTCCCGAGTCCACCGCGTGCAGAAAGCGTGTTCGTGGCCTTCCAGTCGCGAGCCTCTATCCGGTTGTGTTTTGAATATTGTTTTCGCTATTCTTTCCTCCGACATCTGCACTAGGTGATCAGCCCACTTAAGTCTGCCGTATTTTATATGATTCGCAATATTTCTTCTTTGTACACTTGATACAGCTTGTGATTCATGCGTCGTTACCACCGTCCCTATTCAGTGGGACAAAAGTCTGCACAACTGCTCTGCGATCGATTTCAATGAGGTCGATATCGTTCGCATAGCCCAGTCCTAGTAACATTTTGTTTTTATCGAAGTCATGTAGAACAAACAATGGTTTTCATGAACGTCATAAAACTAAAAATGTAACTTGGGAGGAGCATATGCGACCGTGCGATGAAAGTGTCCTTCCTCTGCATGCCAGATCTCCTAATCGCGCCCTCGAGTGTAATGTTGAACAATAAATTCGAAAGTGCATCATCCTGCTTCAATCCATCTACACTCACAAACGAGCCAATCAGTTTCGCCGGAAAACCATGTTCAGACATTATTTGTCACAGCTCATTTCTTTCCACTGAATCGTACGCTGCTTTGAAATCAATAAACAGAAGATGTGCAAGTCCACACAATAAAAAAAATCATAAAATCTTCCGTCGAAATTCCAAAAATCTCGAGTGAATATTACACGAATGAAATTCTGAAGAATATTTCCTGAGTGATTTTTAAAGAACCTCCCAAGCAAATTCCTTAGAATATTCAGAGAAAATTAAGTAGAGTCTCCCGAGGATGTACTAAAGAATTTAGCGAGAAAACCGAGAAAAAGAATTTTCTGACTAAATTCCCGATGAGTTGCAGAGAATTTTTGTGGAAATTTCGAAGAAATTCGAAAAAAAAATCCGAAGAATTTCGTAGAAAAGTTCCAAGAATTCGAAACTTCGAGAGCTTTCTCTGCCATTTCTAAATTTCTGAAGTATATTTCTGTATATTCCCGAGGAAATTCGGAAGAATTTGCCAAAGGAGCTACGAAAAATTCCCCAATGAAATTCTGAATATTTTTTCATAGAAATTTCAGACAATATCGGGAGAAAAATCGAAATGTTTGCCAAAGTCATCACGGAGGAAATTACAAGGAACTAACCAATGAAAAATTTAAAAAACTAATTCAAAGATTTCTCCGAAGGAACCCTGAGTAATTTTCCGTGAGTAATTTTAATTTGGCGAATTTGTCGAGGACATCCCGAGGAATTTTCTGATAAAATTCCGAGGAATTCGATCCGAGAAAATTTTAAATTATTTGCGAAAGAAAATTTTGAAAAAAAATGAATTCTGAAGAATTTGCTGAAGGAATTTTCTGAGAAAATTCCGAAGAAATTCTTAGGAAATTTTGACGAAAGAATTTGCTGAGTAAATCCCAAGGAAATTCCCGCGGAATTTCTAAAGAGTCTCCCAAAGAACATTCAAATAATTTCCTGAAGGAATGGCAAAGAATTTCCCGAGGAAATTTTCGAAGGGTATCCCGAAGAAATATCAAAGTGTTACTATAGGCAATTTCGGACAATTTGCTGAGGAAATTATGAAGAATTTCCCAAGGAAATCCCAAAAAAATCACGAGGAAATTTTGAAGATTTGACTAAGACATTCTGAAGAGTTTCGAATTTCCGGAAGGGAGTTCCGATGAAGTTTCGGAGAACTTCTCGAAAAAAACAACTAACTTTTTTTTTATTTTAGATATTTTTGATATTTCAACAAATTCCAGAAAATCTAATTCTGTAAAAATCTTTTAAAAAAAACCCGGCAATCAAATGCAATAAAATATTACCACGCAGATTCGCGCCATCGCTGCCGAGCAAAATCACGAAAAAAGTCGCTGCTGACGATTTTTCGACCAGTGCACACCTCTGCAACAGGTGAGGGCAACACTTTCTTAAAGGGTGTAGGGAATCAAATTGCATCACTTTGAACTACATACTCGCCAAAAATTAGTCTATCAACCGATTGTCATGAAATGTTTAGTAGACCTCTTCATGTTTTCAAAAAGTATCAAAAATTCAACCGCTCAGCCCAGAATCAAAATTCTTATACTAAAATAAGTCTCCTGACAAATTTTCGGATAAAATTTCGAGGTGGCTCAAGTCGATTTAGTGTTTTTGGGCTATTTTCAATTTTGGAAAAAATCTAACAGGAGATATAAACGTCGAAAACTATCGCAACAACCTCTATACGAAAGCTTTTGGTGTGCTCCATAAGTCTTGTGAACATTGCGATTCGTTCCGTTCACGTTTTGTCCATGTTAAAGTGATTTTCAAGCTCTTAAGTGCATAAACATACTGTTTCCCCCAAAAGTCGTTGATCTACAAAATTCTTGAGTTTATGACAAATGATTGTTAATTGATAATGTTATTATTCCTCTTTTTTCCCTGGAAATTTGAGTAATATAATTGCCCATGTGCGATTTACCGTTAAATTCTTAAAAATCAGAAGCTGAACATTTGTCATAAATTTGCACGTTAGGATTTCTTCAAGCAAGTCGTTCGAACAAAACATAAATTAAATCATATGATGTTTGATGCTAACAACAAACGACTTCCAAATTTTGTTATTTTAATCATATGTCTGCATGCTTTTAACATTGAGTGCATCTTAGTAACAAGTGAAATCGAAGCTTCTTTGTTTAAACAACTTGTTTGAAGAAATCTCAGCGTGCAAATTTATGACAAATGTTCAGCTTCCGATTTTTAAGAATTTAACGGTAAATCGCATCGGCAATTATATTACTCAAATTTCCAGGGAAAAAAGAGGAACTATAAAATAATAAATTAATAATCATTTATCATAAACTCAGGAATTTTGTAGATCAACGACTTTTGGGGGAAACAATATGTTTATGCACTTAAGAGCTTGAAAATCACTTTAACATGGACAAAACGTGAACGGAACGAATCGCAATGTTCACAAGACTTATGGAGCACACCAAAAGCTTTCGTATAGAGGTTGTTGCGATAGTTTTCGACGTTTATATCTCCTGTTAGATTTTTTCCAAAATTGAAAATAGTCGAAAAACACTAAATCGACTTGAGCCACCTCGAAATTTTATCCGAATTAGCTGAAAATTTGCCAGGAGACTTATTTTAGCATAAAAATTGTGATTCTGGGCTGAGCGGTTGAATTTTTGATACTTTTTGAAAACATGAAGAGGTCTATTGTTTAGGGACTGAAGTACAGTATGTAAGCTTTGACTACGTATAACTGTTTCACTGTAATTCTTAAATACATCCAAATGCTGAAGCTTTTTCCTTAAATGAACTCATAAGATTTTGTACATGTCCTTAACTAACATTTTTCATCCTGCAATCTATCCCAACAAAAAAACTAATTTTATTGTCTCAGTCGATTATTTAACTTAATTAAAGTCAACTTCCCAATGAAACCATATTTTTTGACGCCTCTAACTATTAGAAAAATCGAAAACAAAAAATCAAAAAAGTTCTGTAGTGTGAACCGGTCTGAACAATGAGCATGATGCTCTCCCAAAATCTGACAAATATTGGTCCAACATTAGATTTCAGCGCTTTTTTTATTATTTTGGTTTTTTACTATATAGAAGAAGACCATTATCTTTCGATCGGCCGCAATTCTGGTGATTTTGAGGTCAACGGCACAACATTGGACTACTAACATCTTTTTATAAGATGTGGAATATGGAGGTGAATGCGCCGAATTTATTTGCACACGTCCTGTTCCTTCGGCTGTATTTTCGAAACTACTGGAAATTTCGTAATGAAACTTACGCAGTGTGAATAACTTCGTCTTCCACAAAATTTCGTTAAAATCAGCCCAGGAGGCGAAATGCATCGACTTTTGAAAGTGATGCAATTTGATTCCGTACACCCTTTACTTCTAATTTTATTTTTTTAATTTTTATAAAATTATTAAAGTGATTATTACTTCTAATTTCTCACCTCTTACTTCGCAATTCTCACCTTCCACAGTGAGAAGTGAGAAATAAGGAGTGAGAAGTACGAAGTAAGACGTCTCACTTCTCACTCCTCATTTCACACTTCTCATTTTCCACACTCACTTTTGTTCGGCCAACCGACAGTTTTGCCCATACGACCCATTCAGCAGGTCGTATGATACGTTCGGGTAAATCATATTTTCGGCGAAATGACATTTTCGGCTATATGTCTTGTTCGACCGAACGATATTTTCTAGCAAATGACTAATTTGACAAGCGACTTTTTCGGCCAAGTGATCTGTTCGACCAAACGACCATTGCGGCCAAACGGCATTTTCCGACAGATGACCCATTCGGCCAAACCTTTATCGGCCTAATGACCTGCTCGGCCGTATGTCCATTTCGGCCAAATAACTTCCGTCCAGATGGGTTTCGGCCTAATAGTTTATTCGGTCAAATGACATATACGGACAAACAACTTTCGGCCTTGTGGGCTTCGGCCAAATGGCTTTCGGCCGAGCGTCATTCAGAGTTATTCAAAAACTCCACAAGATGTTGTTTGATATTCTTTGTAATTTCCTTGGAAAATTTTTGCGGAATTCAACGGAATATTTTGTGGATATCAGTTGGGACATTCTACTAAAAGTGGAATATAATAGATCAACAGCGATTTTAAACGGCAACGCATTGATGCGAACATATAGTCGGAGACGTCAAAAAATGTCGCCGGTGGCGGCGTAGCACGGCGGCGCACACGTCTAGTAACCACTTCCTTCGGTGGGTTTTGATTCCACGACCCCACTACGCTAGACAAGTGCGCTATCAATGGCTAGAGGGCCGGAATCGGGGGCCAAAATGACGTGGTTTCGTATAGCCTCAGGCGGCGCGGCGCGTATAGCCTCAAATAGAGTTGGCCGATGGCCACTCCTTCTGTTTACCCGAGCAGCACACACTTTTCAAATAGATCGCTGCAACTTCCATATGACCGAATCTATGACGAAAGGTCGAAGGACAAAAGCTCGAAGGACAAAAGCTCGAAGGGAGAAAAGGTCGACGGGACTAAAGGTCGGATGGACAAAAGGTCGAAAGGATAAAATGTC
Organism: Armigeres subalbatus; assembly: GCF_024139115.2. NCBI lineage: Eukaryota > Metazoa > Arthropoda > Insecta > Diptera > Culicidae > Armigeres > Armigeres subalbatus. The sequence continues at coordinate 301,890,427 of NC_085140.1, read as the reverse complement.
GAAAGGTCGAAAGGACAAAATGTCGAAATTACAAAATGTCTTTGTAATGGAATTTATGTATCTGGGCACAAGGAAATTGTAATATAGGATACCTTTTAGGGAGATTTGGATAGCTGACCTACAGACTGTTCGTGAGAACGATCTTAACTTGAACCAACAATCTCTTATTTCTACACACAATTCTACCACCAATATGCAATATGCATATGCACAATCATGATTATAAACTGTTCGGGACGATCGCGGTCCTGGAACACACGATTTCGAAAAATTTACAAAAAGTCCCAAAAAAAAGGCGGACAGCTTAAAGGCAATGATCGGTCCACTTCTGCAGAGCCCTTTCCTGTCACAGCTTTCCATCAAAGGTTACCTTAGCGGTGCGATCGAAGGGGCCTATGAGGAAAACAGAGGTGCTAGCTAGCTATAGCTAGCGTATACGTGCTTAAGATTCGCCCCCGCAACTACTTTCTGCGGTTGTTGAAAATGAAGAAGTTGGGTGCCGTCGTCTCCAACGCGGACTATTCTCCTGGAGCAACTGAAGCGTCAAGACGTGAAGGAGATCCACCGCATTAAAAAGAGGACCCCAACTGGTAAACTCCCACCATCATCTTGACTTGATTTTGGTTGAACAAAAGTACGTACACGCAATTACTGCCTCTAGCCGGTGCGGTGTTTTTGTTGTTGGAAATTTGGGCACGTAACTGCGGTAACTGCGCGAAAGCCAAAAGGCCGAAGACGACATGAACGTTGAAGGAGCATCCAGTATCACAATTCAAGCTTTACGCCCCGCGTACGTCAGGAAAACCTTTAGTGCCTCATATTTTATACATTATTTTTTGCAATGATGAAAAATGGGCTCAAACATGATTGATCGGGACCAAAGTTAGCCTGTCTGATATACTTTACTTTATCGTTCTTGCCAAAAAAACAAGCTGATGGAGAAAATAATCAGTTTCCATTTTATCGAGCCGCATAAATAATTATAATTATATATAATATATTGTTGGATTTATCAGCACAAACATTACTGGATGGCAGCATGACCAAGACTTAGAGTGAAAGTTGTTAGAATTAGACTCTGATTCCATCTAGATCTGGAACATGGAATATGGCACGGAAACACAGCTCTAATCGAATCATGGATCAATGCCAAATGCCAACGCAAGCATTATTTTCATTCGTCGTGTGCATGTGCCGTCACGATCATCGCAGTGTGGTGTCATAATTTATTTTAGATGTTGGTTTGTTAGAATATTTAACTGCATCTACGCAAGGGCTCTCAGTTGCAATGGAAACGAGCAACGATAAAATTTGCTCGATTGACAGTTTTTTAATTACCAAGCACATGTGGTTAGCTTGGAATGGCTGCATTCTGACAGCGACAATGTATTTGAACAAATACAATATAAGCAAGTTGATTAGTGTTCAGTCCTACATACACATGGGAGAGAATGCGGGTAAAAACAATATCGAAATAATATTCATAGATTAACATAAGTGTTTTATCCGAATAACAACATTCCATAGTCATGTCAATTTACCCTCGCTGTTTGATTTCTAATGGAAAGAGGAACAAGCGATTTCCAGGCAGATAAAAATAGCAGTTAAATGCATTAAGTCGAAATTGACCCGACAAATCACGATCTCTCAATTAGTCATTTTGAAAAGTGCAAAAATGTGACTAGAAAAATCCCAACATCCAAGATTCCATTTCCAGTTAATCAAGCTGGATGCATTGCCCATGACGTGTGTTTCACATTGTTAAGTAGTCACAACGTCTTTTGTACTGTCAATCTAATACCAAATTTATGTGCTGCTGTTCTTATTTCTTATGATGGCCACCAGAACTTTCGAGAATTTTGAGCTGCTAAACATTAACAACAAAACCTACAAAAAAATAATAAAGAATAATCTCACGAATTCAAGGTTCGCATGCATCAATATTCTACTCAGAATCTCAGTATATAGCAATTACACATAACACGCTCGTCATGTACTTCACTGATAAGCGCAGATTTGTACTATGCTGCAACATACAGACTGAAACGTCACTGACTGGAATTCCGGAAGAAAGATGATGTGCTTATCAGTTGTTTAGCAAAAAACGTTACTCGTTTCAATAAACCCTGGTTGCACAATTTTTCCTGTTATGAGGCATTACCTGGAGGTAGACAGCCGTTCGTTATCTCATCCATCAATTATTCATATTGGTTCCAGCATTGATCCGACTAAGCCGAATGATGGAAATTGAGATTATTATTGCGCTCATTCTGTTCAGTTATTGATAAATGTTGTCGTATTAGATACAATGCACTCAATTGTATGGGGTAAGCAACACACAATGATGATAATTTAACGAAAAAATATAAAAAATTGTGGTGAATTGGGACGTGATGACAAAATTAGGTCATCACTGTATATCAATTATTGGCAATGAATGATGATTAGTTTGAACCCATCTCCTAGACTGGTAAATATTTACACTCTAACATAAATTTATATTTATCCTTTTTGCAATTGAATCATGGGTCTAATAAAAAACCATTTGTGAGAGAACGAAACCAAACCCAATTACAGTTGTGTTTCCTTCTTCTGAAAATTTGATTATGGTTGTGAAGACAAAGTTACACCAACGATATAGAATCGATAAAAATTTAATTTTAATGAGTTTTTCATATTTCTTTGGCTTTTTCCACTCCATACCATCCTCCAGAAGTGAAAGACCATTGCATCGAACCAAATCGAGGAAGCACAAATCAAGCATAACCCCACTCACCCACACCACCAGATGCGATGCGGTGCCCTCATTCCTTCATCCTTTCCGCTTAAGGGTGCCTTCCCAAGTTCACATGTCTGACCTGATCCTACCGAAGAAGAAAACTCGTTTGTCGTCGCTTACGGTCGGTGTTCGGAGCACACACCTCACAGCGCATGCGCCTTCACTAAAAATAACCCAATTTCCGTCAACCAGCCCCCGCGCACCTACCTAGTTCCGCTCTTGACGTGCGACCGGTCCAAAGGTTATTTTTCATCCGAAGCCCAACCACCCACTGTTTCCTTTGGAGTGCTTTCCGCGAGTAGGGTTACGGTAGGTATTTTCGACTGGAAGCGGCATTATTTTGCTGTGTCGCTTTAAAACATCAAAAAATCGTGGAATGTGAAATAACATTTGGGAAAAAATGCTTCCGTTGGTGTTCCAATTTGCGACAGGAATTAGACGTTTAAAGTACTTTGGGAGAGACAGCCTTAGATATCGTGTTTCAAGTATTTCTCTTCGTTCATCAAAATTCATTCAGTGATAGACCAATCGTTCCTAAATTCAAAAGATAAAATTTTAATGAATGATGTGGTCTATTTTAATGCTCATATCAAAGAAAATAACAAGACACTGTAATTTCATGTTCAGGCACATGCACACGAAGGTACTTAGAGAATGGAAATTTTGAAGATCGTCTTATATTATTACAAGTTCTTTCCAAATTAAGATAGGGGAAAAGACGGGTTTGGGAGGTTTTGTTCTATTACTAGCAGACCCGACGAACTTTGTTTCGCCCAAAATTGATTTATTTTATGATTAGTTCTTGAGTTATGTAGAAATTCCTGTTCCATTTGTATGGGGTCTCAAACCATTTTTAGAACCTTCCCCGGCCCCAAAAACCTCTACATACAAGCCGATCAGTTCAGTAGTTTCGGAGTCTATAAGGTTCAGACAGACAGAAATTCATTTTTATGTATATAGATTGGCAGGGGGGTTTTTGTCGACAAAATTTTATGAAATTTGGGCACAATATTCTTTGATATGCAAAGAATGTTAAGGCCAAATTTGAGCATAATCAGTCATAAAAAACCCCTGACAATAATAGAACAAAACCTGCCAAAGCCGTCATTCCCCCTAATTCGAGTCACGCCTGATTTTCACATCATTCGCCAATCGTCTCTATTTATTTCTTCATCTCCCTGTGCACACACACACACACACACACTGGGACACTAACACACTACTCTCACACGATCTTCAGCACGTGGAGAAACTGGCTCATCCTGCAAAATTAAAAGACTGTTACTTCACTAAGCTATCTACTGTCTTTCAAATGTCACTTTCGATTTAACGCGAATCATGGAAAAACTTTCAAGTTGCTTTTACTATCAGGCAAAGTGAGCGAAAATATCCCGGGAATTCGTCAACTTTCCAGCGAAGAATCCCGAGACGGATTTCAGTAGACCTAAAACACATGATCAACATGTGTAAAATCCGTCGTTTGTGGCAGGCTGGAATTTTTACCCGTAATGTAGGCAATTTCCTTAGGGGTAAATTTTTGTACCGAATAATTATACGAACGTTTGTGATAATATTGATATAAATGTATCAACCTGTGTCATAATTATGTTACGTTTACAGAAAAATGTGTTATACTTTTACTATGTCTAAGTGAAAGACTCGGATACAGAAGTTCCAAAATCGGGGACCGTCACGGAATTATGACTGATTTTAAACGCCTTAATCTTTCGATGATTTTTTGAGATTTATATATCAATCGACTCGGAAACTCTTCACCAATGTGCCAGTTTTATTAAAACTTTTGATTATCAACGTTAAACTTATTGAAAACTCAAATGAAACGCTTATCGCCGAAATGTAGGCAATTAACTTTGAGTTCCATTAACCACCTAATCAACCTAACCAATCCAACCGATGAAATCAAGATAGACATCATCATATGTTGCACATATTATTTTTTTCATTGTTGATTGAGTAGCACCTGCTTTAAATCACATGTAACACTCTTCATCATGAACACTAACAGGGATTTTGCAAGTGCGGTAGTGTCAACATCATTTTTCTCTGGTAGTATAGATGGGAATCCGGCGACGTCATTTGTTTCAGCGTTGACAAAACACGTTACACCTTCTTTCAGCGCCATTTCATCTAAACGATACGCAAAGGTTCGGACATCATCTCGGATTTTGATTGCAGCAAGCTAACCACGTTGTCCTATATCCTGTCTTTAATGTTCACGCAGTGTTACCATTTTTTACACGATAAATGTGTTTGCTGTTTTTCAACGGTTCTGCTACGAAAGCGGAGATGTTGCAGGACTCAACTACACGTTGCTTACAAACCTTGGACAAATGTTGCCTTAAATGGAAGGATTTACGCTATCATTTTCGCGCTGAAGCATTTTCCCGTTCGAATTTTTGCTTCTGATTTTCCAAACGGTAGCGTAGTTTTTCTACTATTGAATCTTTTTTTCGTAGGGTTTAAAAAAAATGTTTACGCTCATGGTGCAATCATGGTCGTTAAACTCCCTTCTTCTATTTATCGGCTCTGAACCGTCGTTATTCAACCGTATTTCCATGATGCTTTTTCCTCCACTGCTAGTAATGCTGCAAGAAAAACAAGGCACTTCTTTAAAGCAACCGACATTAATATCTCCTTCCGAGTATACCTTTACATGAAAATGGAACAGCTGTGGTTCGCAAGCTAGCGTAATGGCAAATGAACGAATAATTAAAACTACAAGGGGCAGCCCAATGATTGGATTTAAAACTGTAGACGTAAAATACAAAGCTACTAGCTAATAGAACATCAAACGTGTTCGTACCTTCAAATGATTGGTAGCCTTCATTTGCTATAAACTTGACCAAATCGCGAGTTTTTCGGATCCCCTTAAACTAACATTCATGTAGGGTAACGGGGGATGTAATGTTAGACCTGGATGCAACGTTGGCTCATCGTGCAAATTAATCAATAATTCAACAATAATACATCGTTTAGAAGAGAGATATTTATCAAGGCTTCTTTGAAAATGTGTATCAAGCCGACTTGATTTATGTTACGCAAGATTCATGCACTTCTTCAACTGATAAACGCAATAAACCTGCGTGAAAAACTGCTTTGACTCGGTTTGTTTGCAACAACTTAAGTGGGCAGGCAGTGCAAGAGATTTTGCTTTTGCCCAATAAAGTAGTTTTTGAAATGGACTTACCTATTTTCGCACATTAGATAAACGGATAATAATCCCACTATTTTAGTATTCATGTTAAATTCACTATTTTCATTAGTAGAGTGAAACAATTAACCAAAACTTTTTTGAACAACATTAGAATACTCGTCCTTAGCCGTGCGGTAAGACGCACGGCTACAAAGCAAGACCATGCTGAGGGTGGCTGGGTTCGATTCCCGGTGCCGGTCTAGGCAATTTTCGGATTGGAAATTATCTCGACTTCCCTGGGCATAAAAGTATCATCGTGTTAGCCTCATGATATACAAATGCAAAAATGATACCTTGGCTTAGAAACCTCTCAATTAATAACTGTGGAAGTGCTTAATGAACACTAAGCTGCGAGGCGGCTCTGTCCCAGTGTGGGGATGTAAGGCCAATAAGAAGAAGAAGAAGAATACTCGTTGCCAAAATTCGGCTGACGATTTTCACTTGAAGCAGCACATTATAATTGCCTACCTTACGGCTTATACACACGATTTACAGTGAATAATGCACCAACATTTCATGGGCCGAAAAAGCATTCAACACCAGAGCCGAGATAAGGAAATTTGGCCGAACATAAAGCCATTATTGTTGTTTTTGATTATTATGCATCCCATGATAAACACTCGGATCATGATCATCTCTATCAGCCTCCGTTGAATCGCGCCGGAGTGCGCCCATTTACTTTACACACGGCGGCTTTTCAGCTATGGCAACTCCATTCGGCGGCTTATAAAATCCTAACAGCCCAGACTCGCACCCTGTGGAAAAGCTTATGAGCGCGCTGCTGCGCAAGCTTTGCTTGCGCGTTACCACCGCAAAGATCTGAGCGTTTGAGAAGAGCGCGACAATACTTAGCGTAATATACAAAAGTATGAAAGCCGTTTAGTGGCATAATTACGGTTAGATATTCAATATATGAATATTTAAATTGATAAATGTGCTCAACCACAGCATAGGTTTGAGCATTTTCCTCTATAATGTGAAACTGGGATTATGCGACGAAAAGACACTGCAAAGTATGCTGTATGAGCAGCGGTTCTTCCACGACGTAAACCAGCCAAATAATTAAACTTTTCCTTGAATTCTTTTCATGAAAAAGACTGGCAGGATCGCCATATGTGAAACTGGGATTATTGTCGGGAAGAACCGCTCCACTACCATACAACCTTGCTTCGCGAAATCCCGTACGTGAATGGCCAAGAGACGCCAAATGCTGTGCGCTTGTAGCGGATTGAGTGTTACTTGCAATGCTCCCAGTAGCATTAACAGAATACTCATCTAGCACCAATAACCCAGCCTTTAATTGAAGATTAACGTCAGGGACACTTTCGGTATCCCACATATAAGAATCATGAAAAAAATGTGTTAAAAAAATGATTGCAGCAATTGAGCTTTCCACATAAACGATAGATTAAAAAAATGAATCTGACGAAAATTTCTAATCGATTGGTTGAAAAAAAAAATGTAAATTAGTTGAAGCATTAATGACTTGTTAGTTAGGTACTAAAGTCATTTGTCAATCATTTGTTCGCGACGCGTTCATTTTTCAAACATGTAATATGTACCCTTGCAGTCGTATCGAAAACAAAAACCCAGATTGATCCACCTAGCAGTGACTGTGCCTTTCTCGTTCATTATTAAACAACCCAATGAAACAATCAAATGCATTATCGGGAAATTCGTTGAAATGCTGAATAATTTGTTATATTGATTTTAAAATCACTAAGTAAAGTACAGTGAACTCTCCCTTACTCGATATTGAAGGGACCATCGAGTTAGGGAGGTATCGAGATACGGAATATATTTATATTTAGCCGAATAGTTTAAATTTGTTTCCTTATGAAGTGAATTGACAAGTGAGATGTTCAGAGTGAATAGTGAACAGCGAGAACTGGGAAGTGAGAAATGAGATGTTGGAAATGAGTAGTAGAAGTAGTGAGAGTAGTGAGAAGTGAGTACTGAGACATTTGAGTGAGTATTAGGTAGTGTGATATGTGCAGTAACATTTTAGTAGTGGGAAGTGAGACATGAGAAGTGAGGAGTGAGAAGTGAGATGTGATAGTTGCAAAGTGAGGATAGTGTGATATGAGTAGTTAGATAAACAGAAGCAAAGGATGAGCAATGAGATATGATAATTGGGTAGTGAGAAGTGATATGTTGAGTAGTGAGAAGTGAGTGGAAGGACATAAGACATAAAGAAGAAGGAAGACACGAGAAGGAAGATGATAAAAAAGGAGACAGAAAAAAAATCGTTTCTCACTCGTTCGTTCCTAGGCTCTCAGTTTTCATTTCTTACTGCACCCTTCTCACACCTCACTTCCCATTACTTACTTCTTACTTCTCTTTTCTCACCTCCCTCTCTCCACTATTCACTTCTCATTTCGCACTTTGCAGTATTACTTCGCACTAAAAATGTCGCACTTCTAACTTCTCACTTCCCACTATTAATTTATTACTACTCAGTTCTTATCTCGAATTTCTCACTGCTCACTTTTAACTTGTCACTTCTCACTATTCATTTCCCACTTCACACATCTCACTTCTCACTCCATACTTTTCATTTTTCACTTTTACCTTCTCACTTATACCTTCTTATATCTCATTTCTGACTTCTCATTTCTCACTTATTACTGTCACTTCTAACATATAATTTTCCCTTCTTGCTTTTCACTTCTTACTTCTCATTTCTCACTTCTCACGTCTCGCTTCTCATTTTTCACTTCTTCTAATTTCTTTAAACTTCTTCAAATATCTCACTGCTCTCTAGAAACTTTTCACTTCCAACTATTGATTTCTCACTTTTCACCGCATACATCTCACTTCTCGCTTCGTACTTCTCATTTTTCCCTTTTCACTTCTCACTTTTCACTTATACATTCTTATATCTCACTTTTGACTTCTCATTTCTCACTTACCACTTTTCACTTCTAACCTCCAACTTTTTCCTTACTACCCGACAAGTTAGTCATAACAAAATTTTATCAAATTATATCAATATGTGTTACAAATAACAATACTTGCAATAATTTTGTTATAAATTCTCTGTCAAAGATGGAGCAAAAAGAATTTTATGATCATCATAACATGATTGTAACGAACGGTACCACCTCCAGTATAACTTGAACCTAGATACAAAGTTGAACCAGCTGGACAAAGTTAATTGCGTACATTATGGATAATAATAACATTTTCAATAACATAATTTGTTATAGAATAAGCTATTTTCACTACTTTTTATGTCACACATCCAGTTATATTTGTGTTCAATTAATAACATATTTAGTAATATTTTTGTGAAAACTAGAAGAGATTTTGTTACAATTTTTGTTATTTTAACTACTAATGGTACATGTTTTATAACAACCGTTGTTATAAAAAATTGCTGTAACTGAATAACAAGATATGATATAAATATGTTACTGTATACTGGTCGGGTACTTTTCACTTCTCACTTTTCTCTCCTCACTTCGAGTTTCTCATTTCAAACTTCTCACTTTTCATATTTCAATCGCCACTAATCATTCTCATTTCTCACTTCTTACTTCTCATTTCTCACTTCCCACTTCTTATTCTCACTTCTTCGCTTATCACTTTTCAATTCTAACTTCTTATTATATCGTGCATGTAACTGTTTCAGACAACATTGAGTTAGCGAGGTAAAAATACATTGGGAAATTACTTCGACTTAGAGAATATCGAGTAAGGGAGATATCGACTTACGGAGGGAACGCAGTATGCTACATTCAAGGGACTTTGAATTTCATCGAGTAAGGGAAAATATCGAGTTACAGAATATCGAGTATTATTAGCGTACACGTTTTATGCGACTTTATTTATTATACCAGAAAGCTGCAGAAACGTTACATGGCGTTATGCGTCGTAACTTACATACAATCAAAGCTTGCGTTGCATTTGTTGTACTAAAGTCGTGAACAAAATCGAATAGAAGAGCGTGCATGGGTTGATACTTCAATGCATTTTCTGACATGCTATAAATTAATTACTATGTTTCATAACTATTTTAATATTTAGATTTTTTTTTTGGAATGCGCAATCGTTATGAAATTCAATAGTGATCAACTAGGGTTTGTACCCCGTCGAATGCAACTTGTTGCGAGAAAATCTGTTAAGAATTACTATATGAAAAAGTGGCTATTTTTTTTGGTTTTCGTGTGCACACACACACACATCCACACATACACACGGACAGACAGACATTTGTTCAGTTAGACGAGCTGTTTCGATTGGTATATAACATCATGGGTCTCCGAGACTTCTATAGAAAGTTCAATTTTGGAGTGAAATGATAGCCTTTCGGTACAACTTTGTTGTACGAGAAAGGCAAAACGTATTCTAGAGTAAGAGGTGGTAAAATGAACAGTTCGGTAAAATAAACAATTGGCTATACAGTGTTGACCCAATTTTGTCACTCTCCGATTTCGTTTACCCCCATTTTATTACGTTTTCGACCCGATTTTGCAACCAAAAAAATTAAAATTTTAGTCATTCATTTTATTTTCGTATTTTTTTTTCAATCTTTGTTAGAGTGATTTTTTTTAAATAAATATTAAGTTCATCAATGAATTTTTGTAAATAATATAACAATCAACAATGATTTTCATGAAATATATTTCTCCGCCAGTGGTTTTATTACGAATCATATCTGAGTACCTGTCAAAGATTTTGTAAGCCTTTCCGACAATAAATAACGGGAGCTGTTCACGAATTTGGCCATTCTACTTAAGTCATAAACTAATTCATATTTGTAAAATGAATTAAAAAAATAAAAAAAAAATCCAATTTTGTCACATTACCTATTTTATCAACCCAAAATGCATCAGGAGGATGATAAAATCGGGATTTTTGATTAAAACGCTGTTTAGACATATGTTAAACCTCAGGTATTCCTTGTAATAAAATATGGAGCCTGAGCTAAAATGCGGGTTAGGAGTTAGGGACAAAAGGGCGAAATGACATAAGGTCGAAAGACAGAAGGTCGAAAGGACATAAAGTCGAAGGACAAAAGGTCGAACATAAGCAAGGTCGAATAGGAAAATTTTCGAAAATGCCAAAAGGTCTAAATTAATATGAAGCTGAAACGAATTTAACTCAGAGTTTATCTCAAAATGATATTATTTCATATCAATTACTCCCTTTTTAATAATTGCTCATTCTTCAACTTTGATTGATAATATGAGTACACCCAGGTTTTTTTTTTACACGGTTTGGTTTTAGTCGTTTAAGACCTTCAGCGTCAATGAAACAATGAGTGAACCCCACGAAAAAATTCACAAAAAATCAAAGAAAATTCAGGGGGTATTTAAAAAGCTGTGAAAATTCAGGTTAACCGAGAAACTAATGAATTCCAACCGTGTAAAAAAAAACCTGGGTGTATATTGCTTCTGCTTGGAGTTAAATGCATTTTACAAATTTCTTTCAAATACGCCCAACTTGTTATCAAATTGTTCTTGATTGACCCTTTGTTGCTTCCGACCTTTTGTCCTTTCGATCTTCTGTCAGTCCAACTTTTTGTATTTTCTTCCTTTTGCTCTGTCGACCTTTTGTGATTTGATCTTCTGTCCTTTTGACCTTTTGTCTTTCAATCTTTTGTCATAGATTCGTTTAAAGACCGAAAGAATAGCTAAAAATATCAAAATATCAAACAAGACCGTTTGAAAGTTGGGTCTGATGTTATTTTCATCAATTTTTCAAAAAGCTTTAATTATCAATAAATTCAACATTGGTTCAAACTACAGATGCAAATAGGATAACCTTCACAAAGATGCTTTAGGAGTCCCCCCCTCCAGACCAATTTTCTGGCTACGCCACTGAGTTGTGCAATTGTGGAGTGAAAGTTTCCAAAAAGTCTTTTCTTCTTTTCATATAATCAAAGACTTTTCAAAAGCCGTACCAGATTTTTTGAAAGGCTTTCTCAATCTTCATTATATCCACAGCACTGCAGCCAAAAAATATAAATTATTCGTTTCAAAAGGGTTTACAAAGCGATGTTCATTTTACATTTTATATTTTAAAAGTTCTTATGCCAAATAAATACTATCGAAAACAATGTTTATTTGTGAAAATGGTTCAATACAATATGAATGTGAGTTAAGTTGTCGGACTGAGTGGAAAAACCAGCTAATTATCCTCGTTTTATGACTGACTGATTTTTTTCTTTACTTAAAAAAAATATTGAGAACACATGAAAAATGCAGTTGTTTCTATGTAACATAGTTGCACAAAACCAGGCCCAAAGAGGAGTATTGTAGTCCAAATAATATATTTTGAGTATAACTTCTGGGCCGATCCGACAATTTTATTATAGCAAACATCTGCATCTATTCCACCAGGACTGCCTCAAAGAACACATCCAGGGATTCTACCAAGAAGTACTCAACAAATTGCACAGACAACTCTTCCAGAAATTTCACTAGGGATTCTCCCCAATAAAAGTATAGGAATTCTTCCAAAAGTTCGATCAGGACTTCCTCCACGAATTCCTCTACGAATTCGACAAGAACTTCCTTCAAGAATTCCACCTGAAATACTTCCAAGATACCGTCACAAATTCCATCAGAAACTCCTTCAAGAATTCCAAGATGAATATGACCATAAATGTGGGAGTCTCCAATAGCCTTGCGAGCAAAGGCGTATGTTTGCCAATCCGGAGATGGCGAGTTCAATTCTTGTTCCGGTCTAGGATGTTTTCGGGTTGGAAACTTTCTCAACACACTGGGCATAGTGTATCCATTGTACTTGTCACACAATGGCAATGGCGGGCATATAAAAGCTTTCAATTCATAACTGAGGAAATGCTAATAGAATACTAAGTTGAAAAGCAGGTCGAGGATCGTGGGTTCGAGTCCCATCAAATGGAAAGTGGTTACGTCCAATACATTTTTTCAATTCATTATCTTCCACATAATGTTTATATTCACATATGAGTTTTCAGAACATTGTAAATTACATAGGGAA